>NC_081410.1:416374010-416679010 GCF_030272615.1 Cryptomeria japonica
CTCCTTGGCGTTAAAGCCCAATTCTCAAAACAAAATTAGTTAGGGTTGGAGAAAATCACCTCAAAGTTGGGCCAAAATTAATTTTGATGGGGTGGCCAAAGGTAACCCAGGGTGTCGACAAGATGTGGGGGAGTGTTGGAAGATCATAATGACAATCTTGTTTCAGCAGTGGCACTCCCCTTGGGAATTCATACTAACCACCTTGTTGAAGCCATAGGAGCATACCAAGGACTCAATTTAGCTAGAAAACATAACTACAAGCTTGTGTGGGTGGAGGGTGATTCCAAAAATATTATCAACTATCTTAAAGGTATATCAAAGCCCTCTTGGAATGTCTAGGTCTGGATTAATAAGGCTAGGTCAATCATTAACTCTTTTGATCAATGTTTCATATCCCATGGTTTTAGGGAGTCCAACTATGTGGCCGACTACTTAGCTAATAAGGGAGTGAGAAGTACTAGTCAAGTGAGCTAGACCAATGAGGATAAATTGGACACTGAACTCCATATGCTTTCTCTTCATGATAGAAGTCGAGGTAGCTAAATTTATGAGTACTCTTGTCATCATTACTAGATATGTATCAAGAAAGATTGGGCCCTTCCTGCATACGGCATGTGTTTATAGTGGTCAGTGTCATTATTGCAGATTTAATTTGCATGCTTTGTGGGTCGATATTGGCTTCATTTGGGCTTTCTTTCTCAGTTTGAAAGTTGTGAGTTTCTTTAGTCATAGAGTGAAGAGAAGAATGGGTGGGGCTAGGAAGAGAATTGAACCTCCAAGCTGTGTGCAGCTCAAGAAGGATAAGAAATTATGGAGGCTCTTGGAGAAAAGGGGTGTCACCCCCTATATTGAGAGGTTAAGGGGATGTGACAGCCTATTTCGAGAAGCATTGGAAAGATGGCACTATCACTCTACATGGGCACAAGGTGCTTATTGATGAGAGTTTGATTGCATAGGTCACTGGCCTTTCGGTTGATGGGATGAAATATTATAGGGACATAAACTACACAAAGAAGCCAATGCAAAACTTCCCTAAAAATGAAGAGGAGAGGGCCAAGATGGTGAAGAAAATAGCGAGCTACTACGACATCTCTGTCATCAAGGAATTTTGGATGAAACTCCTCAAGGTAATAATGAAATATTTCGCTCTTGATGGTCATTTCACTAGGGTTTATGGACATCACTTTGTGCTTTTGAATCACTTATGTCATGGTGTCAAGGTGTCCCTTCCTTTTTATCTGATGTCTACCTTGAAGGCTAATTTTAGGGACCATAAAAAGAACCTTGTTAAGTTCCCTATCCTCCATGAAGGGCTTTTGGTGCTTATTGACTCCCATTTTGATGCCCTCCCAACCCGGTTTGATTATATCCCTACATCTTCTGAGGATGACACTAGTGCTCGGGAGTCGGGAGGTGAGGAGTCCAACTTGGACTTTGAGGTGGATTCTCCTCCCCCTCGTAAAAAAGCCAAATCTAAGATTTCCTTGAAGGCTAAATCTTCTTTGGGTAAAGGTAAGTATGTGCGGAAGCATTTGGTTGTTTCTTCTTTGTCCAGCTCGGCTGACAAGGATTCCCCTATGTCTAGTGGTAATAAGGTAATTCTGAGGGCTCCACGAGTGGTAATAGGGCTTGCATGAAGCCTGACAACTAGAACTATCAAAACCTTGAGAATCCCCCTTCGCTACCCCCTTCGTCGCCTCTGCAGAATACCACCAAGGACCTTTATGCAAAGAGTGCAGAGCTGAGTGATAAGAGGGATGACTATGATGATATTCTGGGAATGGCCAAGGACCACACCATTGATACTTTCAACATGTTTAAGTGTCTCTTTCATGAGCTTAAATAGGTCAGACTCAACCAACGGGCCTTGGGTAGCAAGATGGAAGCTATTCATGTGGTCATTGCTCAGGAAAATCAGAAAGGTAATTGGTAATGGACAAAAGATGAAAAGAAATCTACACTGGCCTGCATCAACAAAGCAGTTGAGGGCATTGATCAGATGCAAAAAAATATTTGAGGATAGGCTCACCCATGTGGAAGAGAACTATAAGAGAATTCAAGCCACTATCACTACAATTATGACCAACAATCACAAGATTGTCAAATAGATGGTGGATGCCATGAAAGCCATGGTGAATAATCTTGACAATATGCAATAGGAGAAATTTTTGATTGATATTGGGGATGACAATGAGAAGACTCAGGTTGATCAAGGCCCTTGTAAGCGGACCCGGGGCAACATGAAGAAAAAAGCTACGACTCATAGCGTGGATTTCAAAGAGATGAGGATGTTTGCTGACAATATGAGCCTACTGGAGGTTGAGGTTGTTGAGACCCTTAAAAGGCTCATGCAATTGTGTTGTCTTTTGTGTGTTTCTGTGTTTTGGAGTTTTGTGTTCTAGTTCTTTGCTGGTTTTTTGTCTGCCCGTTAGGGCATTTGTTGGTTTCTTGGCTACTCTATGTATTGTCCTATCTTTTGTAGCTTGTTTTGTTTTGGATCTTCTAATTCTTTGATTCTAAGCCTTTTATAATCTTCTATGTAAAGGGTTCGAGGGCCCCTTCAAAACCCGTTTTTGCCTTAATCCAAAACAAGTCTTTGTGTGTTGTAGTTACAAAAGGTGTGGAGATCATAAGATCATTTTCGCGTTCAAAAAAATATATTTAAATCTAAAATTTAAATATATAAACACAAAATTGACCTCATACAAATTCTAAGAACAATACAATTCAAATTTCATTATTCTTATTCTAATACATTTTATAATTTATAATAAAAAAACTAAACACCTATCAAATATCAAAAATTAATTTAACATATACATAAATAAATATTTTACTAAAAATTATAGGCTCTATAACCAAAAGAGATCATGGAAAAGGAGCTTGCAACGGTCAAAGAATGACAAAAGAAAATGCACATTGAAAAATTACAGCCCTTGTTTAAAAGTAAAGTGAAAAGTTAAAAAAGTTTGAAAAGATGTGAAATAGTGAATATAGGAAAGATAAATAGCAAAGATGCTTGAATGACTTCACCAACAAATAATACCTTTAGACCGATGTGAGTTGATCTTTGCATACAAAAAGAATATAACATGTTTTTTAAATATATTTTCACCCTTTGAAATTATATTGTGGAATGTCATAATTTAATATATAAGTTTTGTTTTTATATAAGAATTATTATATATTTTTTTAATTTTAAGTTTTTCTTCAATAGTTTTATTCTATTTTTCACATTAAATTCTCTATACAAATAAAATATGAAATTATAATTTTGAATCTAGTTCAAAATTACATATGTGATTTTGATCTTTTCAATTTGCTAATTTAAACTGCTAGTATATGTTTGAATTTAATTACTCCTAATTAATGGTTATCTATTGATTCAAGACATAATACTACAACTATGACATTGAGATGTATAAAAGAATAATTTATAATTTATTTTAGTCATAAATCATTTTAAACATTTTATCATCTACACACTTGAATATCAAGGAATGTTGTATCAATAGTTGAGGTCATGAGGATAATATAAGCATATGCATTTATACTTGAAATATTTTCCAATTTGTTCAAAAATATCAAATATATCCAAAGGTTTAATTAAATAAAAAATATTAAAGCAAGTGACCTCCCGCATCTAGGACAACAAGCAACAAAATGATAGCCTTAACAAGGTATTTTTAAATATTGTCAATCTCTAGATAGTTGAAAAGGCAAAGGAACAAAAATAAATCAATGAAGTGAAAAATAAAAATATGCAAATTAGCAAATCAAATTTATAATTTTGATACTACAAGCTAAGTGACCACCCTAATCCCCAACTCATTCTAATCTTGAGACAAATAACAAACTATCATATCTTTTTTTCTAATCTCAAGATATCATGATTTCGAGCATCTTCATTTGGATAATTCATTATTTGATCATAGAGCTAAGTACTCTCATTTATAACATTTATATTTAGGCATGAAACTTATTATTAATAATGTCTATCATCCAAAAATAGATAGGCAACAAAGAAAGTAAATCAAGTGGTGAAAGATCTGTTGTTCAAATGTATTACTAGTAATACAATTAGGAACACCACCTTTTCTTAGTTGAGTTCTCATATAACAACTCATAACATTCATCGATCAATGTGCATCAGTCGAGGCATTATATGGAAGGAAGTGAAAAAAACTCCTTAAGCTGGGTTAAGTTGTAGGATTGCATGGTAATTGGACCCCAGATGTTAAAAAATAGGACAACAAAGACAAAAATTGAAGGACGCAATTGACAAAGCAAAACGAATCCCCAAAGAATTTATGGCTGAAAACGATGTCTTTTGCATGCAAAATTTCATTTTAATTAATTTCTAATTTCCTTTCAAACATTTTGTACAATAAAATGTGCATACAATTCAAGCTATATGAAGAGCACTTGAAGCTTTGTATTTAATATGCAACTTTGCAATGCTTACATGCTTACAAATTGATAAGATTATGCATCAAGACATGCCCCACCTATGTGCTGCTCTTATTTCATGTTGATAGGAAAGGAAAAGACTCGTAAACCAAAAACCAGTTAAATGTTGATGCCACAAAATAAAAGGCCTTTACAATTGCACATGTTCCACAAGCATATGCTTACCAGAGGTCAATAAACGGCTACAAAAGATTGACAAGTGTCGAGACATGTGAACCAGGACTATATAAGGGCAAATGGAAAAAGAGGACTTCTTCACAAAACAATAAATAAATGAATAGAGAACAAAGGATTTTTATTATTACAAACAATACAATGATAACCAAATACAAGAGGTAAGACTGGATTACATAATCATACAAATTACCAAAATTCTGAAATAATATAAAATTATATACCTAAAAGTTCGAAGCTACATAATCCTTATTACTACAGAAACACCATTTCGTCAAAACATCCAACCCTTGATCAATACAACTTGATACAATATATAATAGAAAACAAAATTGACAAAAAAAAAACATTAATAAATACACCTGATTTATTATATTAATTCCTAAATCAAGATTTGAAAACAGTCCCAAACAAAATCCAATGCCACCATTACAAACAAATATCTGAAATAATGCCATGGTTCCACTTTTCTGTTTTACCTTTGTTTAGGGACAAGATCTTAAATATGTTCTGTTAATTCCTTCCAACCTTCAAAAAATTCCTCTCATCATTGGATCATTTGGATCTTCATTTCACAGGATTTAAGCCCAGAAATCTCAAGTTACTTTGGACAGTCCATAGACTACAATTTTCCCCTGACAATCTCTGAAACAGAGTTTCTTTATACCTATAAAATAAAATAATCTGAGAGTTCTGCTTTGAGAAAGAGGCAGCTTTGTATTAAACCCATTTCATATCATAATGATCAAAAGAAGCTTTTTGTTTTACATTAGCTAGCTCTTAAGACATTTTTATATCACCAAACTCTGAAATTCTCATGCAGGCCTTCATTTAAATTGATTTCTGAATTCCTGTCCAACAGATTGTGTATGCACTTTTGAGTTTTTTAATCTGCACCTCTACATGCCTGAAATTTGATAAGATCTCCATAAAGCTTAAACCCATATACACTAAACCATTAAAAATTGATAAGCTTTTGCAAAAGAGCCCTATAAAGTTAGCACCCATATATATTAAGCCATTCAAAATATTAGGAAAGATGAATTCAAAGTCCTCTCTATTTTATAGTTTACGATATTAAGCGATTTGTTTTTCGGTTTGCAAAGTATCAAGCGATTTAATTTTCGTTTTGCAAATGGCTTCTCTTATAAAGATAACAAATTGGGATTTATGATTAATGAATTTCGAATGGAAATGGATCTTTTAATAGTTTATGATATCAAGCGATTTGTTTTTCAGTTTGCAAAATATCAAGCGATTTGTTTTTCGATTTGCAAATGGCTTCTCTTATAAGGATAATAAATTGGGATTTATGATTAATGAATTTTTCATTCAAATGGATCTTTTTATAATTTACGATATCAAGTGATTTGTTTTTTGGTTTGCAAATGGCTCATGACTATCTTGTACTCTATGTAGGAGGCACCTAATTGTTCTACAATCAAGGCGTGCATACTCTACCCCAAGGCATACATACCCTATGCTTGTAGGATTTGAACTATGATATCTCTTACAATACTACAAGTTCTCCACCATTAGATAATGAATTGGGATCTATGACTAAATGACTAAATCTGTAAATGCTAATTTGATACAGTTTTTTTTTTGCTTATTTATCAAATGGTTTATTAGTATTGTATGAATAATGATTATAGAATATAATGGATTCGTTTGGTTGTTGAGTTGTGATTGTAAGGTAGTTTGTCCCTAGGCAAAGGGAGAATAGGATTAGGATGGTATTTTGAATTTGTAATGCCAAGGATTGATGGCAAGGTACACTAATATTTAGTATGATATCCAAAATGAAGTAACTATAAAATATCTTAACTTTGTTAATCTATGTCTTAGTTGATTGTGAATTGTGGCCATTTGTTATTCTTGTATTATTGTGTATGGTTATTGTTCATGTAAACAAATCTTTGAGTCATCTCCTACAAATAATATTAATAGTCAATCATAGTTGATACTTATTGTCAATTTACCATTTATGACCTTAAGCACATTCAAAGACAGTTATAACTGTATTTTTAAAATTGTTTTATATGATCATATCTATAAGAATTTTACCTAATTCCTAATTAAAACGCCTCGTCCTAACCTATTTAAACTTAAGAACCTTTTTAATCAACACAACATTTGATTTTGTCTTGATTGTTGGAAGACTTTAGTTTGAAAGAAATGGATATAAGTTTGTTAAACTCTAAATAATAGGGCATTCGATTGAAGGTTATTAAAGAAGTAGTTGTAGTAGTGGCATAAACCCCACTATACTAGAACCGATATAGTGTGGTGATGGCACACCACTCCATTATATTCCTTAAAAGTTGTGTGAAACTTTAAAGATTACATTTAAACTTGCTAGAGGAAAATCATTTTTACTTATATTTATGAAAAGTGGAAAATTGGATCCTAGTGACTCCCCACCTAGGAGAGAGAAAGGAAGACACTACGATGATTTTCACTTTGAAAGGAACTTTACATTCAAAAGAGGGATTGAATCCACTAGATCCAAATCCAAGGGAAACAAGGATGTGAATTCTGAGTGGATTGCAAGTGGTTGAAGTGTGATTTACCCTCTTTTGTAAATGAGAAAGTTGACTTGTCAACTACGTGGAAAAGGGAGAAGAAATGAGTGAAATGAGGAGCTACCAGTTCAGGATTGTGTTGTAACTTTGGATTTGAGCTAATTAGACTGATACGGATCTGCCCTGCAAATTTGGAGAAAAGTCGTCGGGATCATAGCGGGAATGTACATGGTCCGCCACAAAATCCGCGAAACGAAAAGGATTCTTTCATCTCTACAAATGAAGCCCAAACTTGCAATTACAACTATGCATCTACACACAAAAAAGGGAGGGAGAATGGTTGTGGATAGGGTTTTGCCTTAGTCAAACACTGGTTGAGGATTCAACCTTGAAAGAAAGTAATTGCAAATGCTTGAATGTAAACAATGGAGATGTATACCTTGTAGATCTGCAACTTGTTGATGATGATTGTTTTGCTTCTTGAATGTTACCACAAATGTTGTATGAAATGGCATGTAACATGACAAAAATTTAACACACACACATGCTTGCAAATGAATGTTGTAATGTTTCTCCAATGGATGAATGAAGAAGACTTGAATGCTTAAATGCTTGATGATGACCTTGAAATCTTGTATCTTCTCCTTATGCTCTTTATCTGTCTTTTCATGGTCCCTTTGTCCATGAATGAGGGTATTAAATTCCTTTTTATACATGCCTCAAAGATTAACTTTCAAGCACCGAAGGCCAATAAAGAGGATTTGCAAACCCCGATGATAAATTGTGCATAGGAGATCGGGAAAACCTGACATAGGGCCACCCTAAGAGGTTGGGACAGGGGCGCCATGTCCCTATCCTAGTGGAATAGGGGCGACATGCCCTTGTCCTGCCTTATTTTGGGGCCTGAACAAGGTCTAGAGAAGACACAGGACATGAAGGAGAAAGAGTGAAGGGTTGAAAATACAAAAATAGGTCTCGGTTAGGGAAGGATATGTCATCGCCAAGGTGAGGGCCCAAAATGTGGTTAAAATTGCAAGGGTTGCAATTTTATGACACTACATTTAGCCCCCACTTTAGTGAGAGTATGGCTTACACCACTACTGTCGGTAAAGTAGAAGAAAAGAGAGAGATGAAGATGAGAGATGCAAAGCAATGCCACAAGGAGTATAAGACACCACTAATATTGAGGAGAAAAAAGCCCCGAATCTTAGGGTCTCAACTCACACCAACATATGCAAGAGCACACAAAACAAAAAGGAAAAAGATACACAAAAACAAAGACAAAGCACAAAAAGACACACGACACAAGACAACAAACCAACTAGCCAAAGAGATCTCAAGCTCAGATGTCTCAACAACTAATCAAGACACAAAGACCAATGCCATCACATAAACACAAGCAATCACATAAAAGAGAAAAGCTGACATCATCCATGAACTATCAATAGTAAAGCTATGAGTTCATGAGAGGAAGAAGAGAAAGAACATGAATACACACTTTGGTGATCCATGAGAAGAAAGGCGAAGAAGAAAGAAACCATGGACGTGTCACCCCTAAAAATAGGTGATCCATGGAGAGAAGGACATGGAAAATCTTGCCCCTAGAGCCTGTCTAGATGATCCATGTAAAGAGAGAGAGTGAGAACACTGTTAGTTTCACTCAACCTCATGCGCGTGTGTGCAAGTGAGGTTTGAAGTGCCTCATAGGAGTCTATGCTTGAGTATGCTACAACTTGTATAGAATGTATAGTACAAGTGTCAAGAAAGGTGTGATATCTTTCTCTAAGAGACCGTGCTCTGGTTCCGAGAATAATCACCCCGCATAAAAGAAAAGTGGTGTCATCTCACTCTAAGAGACCGTGCTCTAGTTCTAAGAATGACCCATTGTACAAGAGAGAAGTGGCAACATCTTTCTCTAAGAGGTTTCCCTTTGGTTCCAATAATGTCTCACTATTCAAGAAAAGAAGAAGCAAAGACATCTCACTCTAAGAGATCATGTTCTATTTCCAAGAATGACCACTCTACAAAAAGTGATGACATCTTTCTCTAAGAGGTTTCCCTCTGGTTCCAAGAATGTCCCACTGTACAAGAAAAGTGATGACATCTTTCTCTAAGAGGTTTTCCTCTAGTTCCAAGAATGTATCACTGTACAATGCATGAAAGAAGTATAGTACAAAGGAGTAGTGTGGGTGCCCCTGCCTTAAGATGTCAACATAGACTAATATTGATATCTTAAGGAAATAAGAACAAGGATACCTACCTTCATCACAAATAAGATATCTGCTATGCAAACAATGTCATAAATCCAAGCAAGAGAGGGAATACTCTTCAAGAAAGGATAAGATAGTTGACAAGAGATATCTTGATGTAAGTGTAAAGGTGATCCTTGGAGGAGAAGAGATCTTTGTTCAAAAAGACATTTACCCCCAAGAGTAGTTGTCTTAGACAAATATAACATCTTCTAGAACAAGAAAAGGAAAGAACAAGAATGCAATCCTTCCTCCTATTTCTAGGTGAAAGGGATTCTTGATGAGGGATGATTCGTGTTTAGCCCCCAGAGGGATGGTAAGATTTATCATAGATGTACATTACCAAGTGTAAAAAGAGGTCGTAGTCAATGATTAACACTTCTTGTATAAGAGAGAATCCTTAAGCCAATAACCAACAATTCTACACAAGGAATGACATCAAGTAATAGAACTCACACCATTGACTTAATAGGAAAAAGTGGATCCCTAGAGAAAGAGAGAGAGAAGGATCATTTCCCCCCAAGCTAAGGGAAAATGAGAAGAGCTTACACAATATACTAGAGAGAGATTAAACATAAGCAAATGTGCAAAGAAACTTACATGAACACATGCAAGAAAAGATATTAATAAATGTAAAATACATGTCTCAAGAAGTCGTAATCTTCGAAAGGAAGCGAGAAAAAGGCATCATAGATTTCCCAAGGGGGATTAATCATAAAAGCATACCATTGTAATAAATGATAACCACATATGAAAAATACAGTCCCTAAAAGAAATAATGATAAATGAGAAAGAAATAAAGGGAAAGGAGTGAAAATCCTTGCCCCCCAAGTGAGGAGAACAAGAAGAAACATTACACATGTTCTGCTAGTGATTATTTTCAAGTGATATGTTGTCCTAGTGGAACAAATCCTTTCAAGGAAGGGATACATGCCTCTCAAGAGATCATTTCCTGCTAAGGAGCATAGCATACTTGCAAATAATCGAAACCATAGAAGAGGTAAGATTTCCAAGAGAATAAAGGAAAGAGAAGAAGTGCAACACTCATTAAATATGCCCCTCTCCAAGCAAAGAGGAAAACCAAAGAACAATTATATGTTCACATAATAATAACCCTATGCAAGAAAAGAGATCTAATAATGAATATTGCACAAAGATAGAGATAAATGTATAGAAAGAAGAAAAATAGACTTCATGTTGCTACCCGAAAGTGTGTTAAAGTGAAAAAATACCACCACTAATGATAAGAGCCCCCATTAAATGGGATAATTATTCCATAGGGTGAAGAGCAACATGAAGGGAAAAGAAGTGCAAGGCACAATGTTTTTACCAAGAAATACAACTAGATCTGTTGTAAGACAAATGTGTGCAAGATCATATTGTAGTTGAACAAATTTTTTAAATGCATAAGATTTTCCAAGAGAATGTAAATATAAATCATGAAAAATGCAATATTCAATGCCTTTCACTTGAGCAAGAGAATGTAAAGATAGGTCATAGGAGAATAAAGAGGATCTAAAGATGTAATAATGTTGATGTTTTCGTATTGCCCCCTTGCTCAAGGGTGTGTGTAGAAGAAGAAGATGGATCCATATTAATTTCCAATGCTTGCTCTCTTTTAGAGAGATCATTGGTTAAAGCATTAGGTCTCATTTCTTTCACACAAGATACCCTAGGAGAGGTACAAGTGTTAGGATCTTTAGATTTAGGATCTGCAAAATCTTTAAGATGATTAACATAGGAAATGTATGTTGTTAACAACATCACCATAATGCAACATAAATGATACATGAAAGCTTTGAGATCTAATAATTTGGAAATCCTAACAACACAATATGACCAATTGCTATGAAGAATTGACCAAGTGCTATGAAGAAACACAAGCAAGAGGAAATGGAAGAAACTCTTATCCGACACATGATAAATATATACAAAAATTTATTTAATCACATGTGAAAGAGAAAGTAAATCCAATTTATTAATTGCCATTCAAAGTCTCTTACGTGAAATCTGAATTTGCTAGAAAAGCAGATCTAAAATTGGGACCTTTTTATGAAAATTAATTTTAAGATGTGAATTTGATGAAATTTGAATTTGTGTTTGACCTTAGAGAGTGTTAAAATTGATAAAATTCGGTGATTTTTTGGATCTGAGCAGAAAAATACAATCGATTTCATCTCCTGAAATTTTGGGGAAAAAAAGTGGAGGACCGTGGCGGGAATGCACACAATCCAACCAACCTTTTTCAAAAATTTCAGGAATGATAGAGATTACGATTTTAATGTGGAATCCAAAAAAAGAACTGATTTGGAGATGTCTAGATTGGTCAAACTTGTAGTCAAAGGTCGAAAAAAAAAACTTTAAAATTAGGGTTTTATGATTTAACCACTAAATTTTCAAAATAAAGAAATAGATTTGAAATGCAATTTTTAAATAGAAATCAGATCTGAAACAAGCAATTAAAATTTTACACTTCACAAGCTTAATTTTCTCAAAATGAAAAATTAGGGTTTGTATGCAATTATCCTCTAAAATTTGCAAATAGATCAAACTTGAAAATGAAAATTTGAAATTCAACTTACAATTAATTAGATCCAATAATGAGAAATCAGAATTAATGTGTAAGATGTCGAGTTCACCAAAATGTAAAGTGGAAAATTGGATCTTAGTGACTCCCCACCTAGGATAGAGAAAGGAAGCCACTAGGATGATTTTCACTTGGAAAGGAACTTTACATTCAAAAGAGGGGTTGAATCCATTAGATCCAAATCCAAGGGAAATGAGGATGTGAATTCTAAGTGGATTGCAAGTGGTTGAAGTGTGATTTACCCTCTTTTGTAAATGAGAAAATTGAATTGTCGACTATGTGGAAAAGGGATAAGAAATGAGTGAAATGAGAAGCTACCAGTTCGGGATCGTGCTATAACTTCAGATCTGAGCTAATTAGACTGATATGGATTTTCCCTGCAAATTTGGAGAAAATTCGTTAGGACCGTGGCGGGAATGTACATGGTTCGCCACAAAATCCGTGAAACAAAAAGGGTTCTTCTATCTCTGCAAATAAAGCCCAAACCTGCAATTATAGCTACACACCTGCAACCTACACACATAAAAGAGGGAGAATGGTTGTGGATAGGGGTTTGCCTTGGTCAAACCTCAGTTGAGGAATCAACCTTGAAAGAAAGTAATTGAAAATTCTTGAATGTAAATAATGGAGATGTATACCTTGTAGATCTGCAACTTGTTGATGATGATTGCTTTGCTTCTTGAATGTTACCTCAAATGTTGTATGAAATGGCATGTAACATGTCAAAACCCTAACACATACACATTCTTGCAAAAGAATGTTGTAATGTTGCTCCAATGGATGATTGAAGAAGACTTGAATGCTTAAATACTTGATGATGACCTTGAAATCTTGTATCTTCTCCTTATGGTCTTTATTTGTCTTTTTGTTGTCCTTCCATCCATGAATGAGGGTATTGAATTCTTTTTTATACATGCCTCAAAGATTAACTTTCAACCACCAAAGGCCGACAAAGAGGATTTGCAAACCCCGAAGATAAATTGTGCATAGGAGATTGGGCAGACCTAACATAGGGCCACCCTAAGAGGTGGTGATAGGGGCGCCACGCCCCTGTCCTGCCCTATTTTGGGGCCCAAATAGGGTCTAGAGAAGACATGGGACATGAAGGAGAAAGAGTGAAGGGTTGAAAATGAAGAAATATGTCTCGGTTAGGGAAGGAGATGTCATCGCCAAGGTGAGGACCCAAAATATGGTTAAAATTGCAGGGGTTGCAATTTTATGACACGACAATTTAATGATTACATTTAAACTTTAATGAGGGGTGTTCAAGTTTTTCGCTTCAATAAACTAGCACATTTTGAGACTAAGATCAAAAAGTAGGAAAATACACATATTGAAGAATAAAATATTGGATTAGAGGACAAATAAGAAGAAGAGAATTCAAGAAAGAATTCTAAGCAAGATGAAGAAAAAAAAACTTGGTTGAAAAATATAACCCACTAAATTTCCACATTGTATTTTATTTGTGTGTGAGGGAAAATGTGCAAGCTAAACTAAACAATTGAAATAACGAAGAAATCAATTGAACAAGGCATTAAAACTCAAACACCTCAAGATCGAAATGGTAAAAAGAAAGAAAAAATACAAAGAACATGCAAACCCTTAATCCTTGCTTCGATTTGATTATTTCGCGATTGGATGTATGCTCATGACGTCAATTCAGATGCTTGATTGTGCTCCATGATTTGATGAAGATGATAATGTAAATGATAATGGATTTGATGAAAATGATAATTGATATGGTGAGAGATAATTTTGGCAAAGTGACAATATGGATATGAAAAGGTGGATGATTTGGTCTAAAATGAGGGGGATTAAATAAGAGAGGAGAGGAAGGAGAGGGGATCTCAAAATGCAACACTTGTCCTCAAAGAAGACATGTGGCATGCCAAAGAGCCAAGTGGAAGAAGATTCCATGTACTTGTCTTCAAATAGGACAAGTGGCTCAAAGGGAAAAGACAAGTGTCCCAAAGGAGGGACACATGTCTTGGGAAGGAATGACATGTGTACTCAAGGACACATGTCATGTATATTTGGGGAAAAACCACCCAAATAAAGGAATATCTTCCTAATAAATAGGAAAATTAGTTAGAATGTGCACACGTGTGAGAGGGGAGGAGGTTAGAAGGGATAGGATAAGGTTGGTTAGGATAGGATGACTAGGAGAGGATAGGGTTGGTTAGGATAGGGTTGGGGGGAGGCTTGGAAGATAGTGGTTAAAATGTAGGAGTCATGTGCTCAAATAGGGTTTGTGTCTAACTTATTAATTAAATTAATTAATCCATGGGGGTTTTGGGAAAATTGACATTTAATTAATTAAAGGTAATTAATCAAATGGGATGACAAAAAGGGGATTATTTAACTAGGTTAATTAATTAGGAGGAAACAGGTTGGGGAATTAATTAATTAGGAGGAATGGGATAAGGAATTAATTAATTAGAAGAAAAGGATTTAAATTTTATTAAATTAATTAACCAAATTTAGGTGTCTACAACTTGCTATGTATTAATGATGAATTGAGATAGTTTAGGAAGGATCTCTCATCAAAGGATAATAATTACTATATGCAAGTCATGTGTGAGGAGATAATGGCCTTGGATGTTCACCTAGGATCTTGTTAATTTTCCCAAGGGAAGGAAGACCATTGGTTGCAAGTGAGTGTACAAATATAAATTTTAAGAAAATGACCAACTATAGAAGGATAAGGCTAGATTACTAAAGGCTACTCCCAAAGCGAGGGGGTTTATTTTCATGTTCTCATGTTGATAAATTATATTTCATTAGATTCTTTTTATTTGTTTAATATTTTGAGATTGAGCAAATGGATGTTAAAATTGCTTTCTTGTATTGGGATTTAAAAAAAAAAATTGTTATGTAACTAGATGGGTTTGAGGTAAATGGGAAATAAGACCATTTTTAACCTACAAAAGGTCTAAAAAGAAAAATATAGCCAACCAATGGCTATTGGAGTACATGGCTCTAGTCATCAGTGAGGAACTTAAATAGTTCCTTGTAGTTTCCTTCATTGTTAGCATATTTACCTAGAGGACTTTTTTAGCATCAAACACAAGGAAGTGGTTGAGTTGTGCATCACACTCAGACTAAATTTGGAGATGTTGATCATATTTTGCTCTATCTCCATCACCTTTTTCTTTAGATCCTCTAATTCCTTTGTTGTGGTCTTGCAATTGGCACAATTGTGCGTGCTCTCCCCTTGGTGGTTGTCCACCTCCTTCGGTTGACCCTCTTGGGTTAGGTCCAGGGGTTCATTCTTACCACTGTACTCAAAGTTGTCAGTGGTTGGGTTCTTTAAACTATATGCCTTCCACTTGATATCCTCTACTTCAGCTTCATCCTTTGTGGCATCCTCCTTGTTAGTTGTGTCCCCCTCATCTAATTCCTCCCCATAATCAACCATTTTTTAACATTAGTTTTTCTCACTATACAATCAGTCAACCTATTTGAGCATATGCTACTAATGCTTCCATTCTTACTATCATCTTATCAACACCCTCCTACTCCTCATCACTAACCACCTCCTGAATGGTAATCTTGTGTTTTTTGGCTAGGGGGAGGGTCTTTGGGATTTCATTTTCTTATCCATATTTGAGGTGGTAACTAGGAGTTGCTAGTAGGGGAGCCAGGGTAAGATAGGGCTTTAGCTGCAAAAGGGATTTGTAGGCATTTCTTTTTTATAGTCCCAAGGGAATCAAGAATGGTAGCCTTAGGGAGCGAGTCTAAACATGGAGCTTCAGGGGCTTCAAGGGTTTCAAGGGCTTCTATAACTGTTAGTTGTCTAGGCAAGGAGCTTTAGGTTTTGTTGTTATACTAATCCACTTGTTTTCAAAATCGTTTAGAGGTACAAAATTTGCCATTCCTAACAAAATGTTAGTTTAAAGAAAATATCAAAAAATATAAAAATTACTCATTTTTATTAGCATAATTTGATTGTTTTTTAATTAACAACTAAAATAATAATTGCCATCATTAAAATAGACAAAACGAAATATTTTCAATAAATATTCAAACCCTCAAATCTACATCAAAGATAACCTCTAATTAAGAAAAAGGATTTGAAATGCATAAAAAATAAAATAAAATATTGCCAAACAACTCAAATCTTTGATGTGCTCATGAATGATAATAATGTGATACCCACACGAGCAACATAATAGTACTTGAATTTTAAACTCCTCTTTATAAAAAATGACTAAGGATAAATATTTGGATAGTTTTTTGAAAAGGATGATCAATGGTTAAGATTCAATGAAAAATGAAGAGCTTAGATTGAGTTGGTTGGGAGGTTATAAGATAGAGAGTGGAGGCTAAACTAGATTATTTAATTTAAAGATTGATTTTTGGGAGATGGTTATGAGATGAGTGGAGGAAAATAAAAGAAATAACAAATTTCTTTTATTTATTTTTGGTGGTTATGTGTGGAGGATTTAATTAATTTAAAATTAATTAAATCATGTGGGAAGGGGACTAACACTTAGGAAAAAATAAGAATAAATTATTGATAATAAATTTATTTGATTTTGTAAAATTATCAAGACTTGAGGATAAAAATTAATTGTCGACAATAATAATTTCATTACTTTGTTTTTTTCCCATGTGCCATCCTCTAGGCCACCAATCCCTCTCATGAGATCTACATTTTTTAATAGTTTAGTTTAGCTTAATTTTAATCTAGTTCTATTTTTTTTTAAAGGAGATAATATTTTATTTTTAATACTTTAATTTTTATACTAAATGGTTATTTTGTTTTATAGAAATTAACTTAACTTTCATGCAAGATAGCAATTTTTTGCATTCATCTAGGTATTAAATATTTTTTTTCATCCTCTTCATTATCGGCTAGGAAAATTCTCCTCCTTTACACATGCACATGCTTTTAATAAAATTTCTCCTTTTTTTTGTGTATTCATGTTATATCACTTTACATCCTAATTTTTCCAGTAACTCTTTGCTTGCAACAATTTTCATAAGACAAAGACATATTTATGAAACTACTAACATGTGATGGTGGTAGGCTTGTTTGTCAAAGATTCACTTTTTGACTAACATTAGTTGCACATCTCTTTTTTAAAGTTAATGAATGTTGTTTAGCATGTCTTTGGGTGAGTGGTGTGTATGCTCTCCTCTTGTGTCTTTGTGACATTTGACTAAATCCATCCAAGTGTAAATAAATTGATGCAAAATAGACACACATTCAACTCAATGAACCAAAAGATCCCTTATCAAGTAACCTATTAAATTAGATGTGTTACACTCAATTATCAATCAAGGAAGCATATATTCTTGGATAATGTTGATCAAACTAAAATAAATAAAAAAATTAACTGAAAGCATAATTGTTCTAAAATTTTCAACTTGTTTGTATAATAGTTTTTGTGGGTAACTATTCCTACTAAAATTGACTATGTTGTAGCTTGACTACTTACAACTTTATCCTAAACAACTCATCAATAATGATTAAGCATATTAGTATGAAATCGAGAAAATTAACTTATCAATTTATTCTATTAATCAACAACAATATAAGCTATTGTTAGCAACAAACTAAGCTACTAAGACTATTGCAGTACCTCAAGTGGCCCTTGCTTGAGTGGCTACAATTAGTTTTCGCTATTCAATCTTCAACTCAAAGCAAGTCATTGACTAACTTCATTCTTTATTGTAATTCAAGAGAGTACATAGATTGGTAATAGAAGTTATTGATTTGATAGAAAAATTGAAAACAAAATCTATTGACTAACTAGTAAGTAACTCCTTGACTCTCACAAGATCTAACATTTATGCACAAAATTGTGAGAATTAGATTATTTTTAAACTCCAAACAACTTACTAACAAATGTTGATCCTCCCAAGAACATAGGGAGAAGACATATTCTATCCTAAAAATAATAGGGATCTAATTATGCAAAGACAAGAGTGTCACAATTCTCTTCAAACTCTTGAATCATTAAGAAACAATTATAACTAAAATATGCGGAAACAGGGCATAGTGATTTATGAACTATGTTCAATCATTCCATAAATTCCTCCTTATTCTTATGATTGTAATTACTTTTAATCAATAGTATCAACAAAGGTGGCAAAACTCATAAATGGATCACCCCACATTCAATGACCACTGCTTCCACTACTGTTGTAGAGATTGATCATGTCGTAAGTGATCATCCTTTGGACTAATTATCACAAAGTCACACATGCATGCATTTATCAATATAATAAATACCACCAATAGTGATTAAATACTTAAGATAGCTAAGAAATTTTGGATAATGGCTTAAAAGTATCAAGAATATCATAGAAAATTTAAAATTAGAAACAAGTAAATGAGGACAATTATGGAACTCGTCATCATCTTGAAGATAAAAATTATCACTTGCTTTTTTTCCTTCTCTTTTTCTATCCCAAGGAACCCAACATGTGTATGATCTTCCCTTGTGCTTCATGTAATCTCTGATGACCTAAAGCAATTGGATTATTCTTTTTTAGGAGGCATGTCTAGGAACTTCATCATCCTAGAGGATAACCTCAATTAGTTGAAGATAATGGATTGTTGATTGCAGTGTTAGCACAAACAACAACAAGAGATCCACAATGATCCACAAATGGAGCTCCTCTCTTGAAAATTGGAGAAATAGCCAATCCAAGGTTCTAGAAGGTTAGGTCTTAGCTGCACAAGATAGACCAATAAGAACACATGTGATTATAACAAGGAGGCTTCTGGTAACAAAATTCTTGAATCTAGAATTAGGATGAACTTTCTTCTGAACATCGAAAATCTTCTTTCTCTTATGTTTTTGGATTTGGATCTACAATAATAACTTAAAACAACAACTCTATTCTAATGATCCTACACTAATTTTATTAACATAAAATAAACAATAAAAGATGAAGGTAAGGGGAATGTCTCAAAAATAAATCTACCAGTCAATATTAATCTTGAGAACATTCAAAGCTTTGATGGTTATATCAAATCAACTTAATCATACTTGCATAAATCAAAATAACACAATTTATATAAATATGATGCAATCACCAAAGGAATAAGATAAAAGATAAATTTTTAGAATCCATCAAAACTATAAATCCATACCCATGTGCACATTGATGACGAAATTCTCAAGATGCTCTCCCAAATTTTGATGTAGCCAAGTTATCTTTGCAAAATAATTTTCTAACAAAGAATACTACCAACTAATAAGCTTGTTTGAATCATCAACACAAACTAAGATATGAAATATGAACACACTTCACAAATTATTGGAGAAACTCACACCAAAATTGCATTAATATCTCATGAAAATGTGTATGTCAATAATCCAACCCTTTTCACAATCAGAATAAGGCTTTATATAGATTTTACAAGTGCATATTTGCAAACCCAAAATTAGGGTTTTTGGGAAAAATTGAAGCCCGAAATTAATTAAAATCACAAAGAAAACACCCTAAAAGTGCCCCAAAACTAAAGATACATCTCCGTAAACTCTATCCAAGAGGTAATAACTAATTTGGGTGGCCAAATATAAAGAAAAATGCAGCTCCTTCCACCATTTTTAACTGTTCTTAATGTAATGTGGTAAAAAAGGGGGATGGAGAAGTCAAGAGGAAAGCTTTTCTCTCCTCAAGAGAAGGAGTGAAAGTTTCACACAATATTCTCTTCAACCTCTCACACACATTACATTTAAAAGAGGGGGGATAATTCACTAGATCCAATCTCAAGAGATTGAATGCTAAGTGAATTGACAAAGAATTTGGAAAGTGAAAGTAACCCCTCTTTTAGAATGCAATAGGTTGAATTATGTGATTTAAGACTAAGTGTAAAAGCGACAAAGAAATGATTATAAGTTGAGATAAAAATGCGGGATGAAGTTGTGTACCTAAAATTAGCAGTAAAAGGATGAGATGAAGCTCCCCTACAAATTTGGGCAAAAGTTGTTGGGACCATGTTGAAAGTGCACATGGTCCTCTGAAAAATCCGCGCGCCGAAAAGGTTTTTTCTGCCTCTGAGAATGTTGTCTGAATTTGTAAATAAGTTGTGCACCTGCAACCTACACACAGAAAAGAGAGGAAATGTTGTTGGGATTGGATGTTTTCCTTCAGGTCAAACTCTGGTTTTGGAATTAACCAAATGATGAAAAGTACTTGCAAGTAATGAAAGTAAATGACTGAAATGGAATTCACCTCAAGGGAGGATATAATTGAAATGTTGATAGAGTTGTTTGAAAGGATGTGTAGAAATGAATGTCAAGAGAGATATCCACTTTAATGGTTGAATCCTTTACTTGAATACAACACCTACACTTGAAAGGAGAATTGAGATGCTCAATGGATGCTTGAATGGACACTTGAATGCTTGAATGGTCAATTGCTTGATTTCACTTAGGATAGCAATTTCCTCTTCATGTCTCTATCTTATCTTCTTGAATCATCTTATCATATGCAAATAGGAGAGAAAAATGAATCTTATATATTCATTAGTTAGGGTTAATTGACTGATTTTTCATTATAGCCCGACATAGGGAAACTTTTCCCGCTTCCAAAATGCAAATCCCAATACAAAATTTGAATGGAAGGGGCTCAAAATAGGGCAAGGATAGGGGTGCCACACCCCTGTCTGAGGACAGGGGTGTCGCTGCCACACCCCTATCTTAGGAGGACAGGGGTGCCATGCCCCTGTCCTGCCCTAATTTGTGATAGGAAGCAACAATAGGGAGTACGAGGTGCGAGGAAATGCAAGATTCAAGTAGTGTGAGCATGTCTCAGGTCTCCAATGAGGCTTAGGGATTCATTTTGCCAATGTGAAGACCCAAATGTGGTGGAAAATTGCAAGGTTGCAATTTTATGATGCTACACTTAATTGTCATTCTTTCTTCCATGGGTTTGCATGAAAAATGTGGGCTTTTTTCCTTTATATTTGTTGCACTTCATCTACCAGTTACTAGAGATTTTTAGATGTGGAAAACAAGAAATAATGACCCTCTCATCAACTACATTTGACCGTTACAGAATTCAAACTTAACTGACAAAATAGTTGACAACATGATTTTACTTCCTAGTTGGTTGTCTTATACTTATGCACTCTTAATTTTTTGTCAAAATTTGAAGTATTTTAATTCCCAAATTTGCCACTCTATCTGGAAAGTGTTTCTTAAAATTTTCAATGAAATTATGGATCTCCTCTACATTTGGCATTTAAGTGTATTTCAGTTTTATCACCAGGTTCTTGACAAAAGTTTGAGACTTTTTCTTCCCATCTTCAAATTGTGGGAATTCAACCTTCATTATTTCTAAATGTTTCTTGGTGACCATCATCTCTTTGATTATCTGAGGTGAGAAATCGTTGTGCATTTTATCCTTGAAATATTGTATGATGATGGGAGCACTATTCAATTCTAGCTTTTCATCTAGAAGAGTGCCATGAAGACTTTCAACAACTTCTTCGACATGGTATAGTAGATAATTAACGGAATTAATTTGTTCAATAACCTTGTCCTTAGCTTTTTTATACTCTCATACAACCATCTTTGTGGATTTGATCCATTCTACTATAGTATCCCTATTGGAATCTCTTGACAGACCTCCCTTATCATGTAATAGTTTCTCATCAGTATTCTTTAGCAATTGAAGGGTAGGAAGATAGTCATCTCACAAGAGAATCGATTCTTCAATATTTATTCCTACTTTACCCTCTCCTATCAACAAGCCATTAAGTATAGCCAAGTGTCCTTGTAAATAGTCATTGTAGCATCACACATTGAATCCCTATACAATTTCTTGCTTATCTAGGCCCTATTTAAGCTTTCTTAGCCTTTCATGTCTGACATGCTTGATTTAGCCCAATTTAGCATCTTGTTTTCGCTTCTCCATCCCATTTTGGACCTTAGATTCAAATTTGGGGCCACATTGGATGGAGCAATGTACCTAGGGTGACCTTCTCTCAAGAGTAGGTTGATCAAGGCACCATGCTCCCCCATGTTTGGCCCCAAAATTGAACCACTTAATGGTTAGAATGGTTAAGTAGGAAATATTTTCTTATGTTTTCTTGCTCTAAGTTTTGCATCCTAAAATGCTTGGGAGAGGTATATAATCAAGGTATCCTCCCTCATTTTATTTAGCTTGATGATATAGACACAAAAGCAGACAACAAGAGACAATTCAATTCCAAGAGAAAGAGATCAAGCATCAAAGTATTAAAGATTAGGAGTAATATGCAAATATTTGCATTTGTGATGGCATCCATGATCTTCCATTCTTGAATTCAACTACATTCAAGTAAACATCAATATATTAATGATAATTTTGATACCAAGAAGGTTTGTGAAGGTATAAGAATTCCATTTTTAATTCTAGTCTCAGGTACCTAACAACATGATTTCAATTCAAGTTCAATTCAATTCAATTCAATTTCAATGTTAATTCCTAAAATTGGTTGGGTTTGACTTAGGAAAACCCCTTTCTACCCAACATTTTATCTTTTCTATGTGCAGGAATAGGTGATAGACCTACAGAAAGAAATATAGATCAAGTAGGATGAGGGCTATAGTCTACAATTTGTCAAAGTTGAAATTGTCGGGAGCAGTTCGTCATAGTCATGGAAGCAGGCTAAGTAGATTGTCATAGTTTGGGGAGAAGGTTGAGAAGATCACCTTTCTCCCTCCACTTCTTCTTGAAATTCAAAATTTAGGTTTGTCTTAGTCTACTCTGCTGGTCCTTTTTCTAAAATTGCTTTGTCAGTTCTTTGTCTTTCTATGCATGCTGAAATTTGTCATTTCAACCTATTTGACCTTAGCTTGTACATTCTTCAATTACATTTTCATATTCATATTCCATCCACATCAAAGGATAGTTGAATTCACTTTGGCTTAAGTCATCTTGAGCCTAGTGGATCATTCTCCTTCCAATGTGACAGGTAGGTTGGAAAATAGATTCCTTGTTTGCATGTACAGACTTGTGAATCCTATTTTCCCCACCTTACATTTTGGTGAGCCAAACATATCCTATGCTTACTTTTGATTTTCAGATCTGATTTTGTATGTATTCCACTTCATATTTTCAAACACATAGCTTATGCACTCATAGTTACATTCATTTGATAGCTAGAGACCCAAATTTTCTTCATTTTATGCAATGTTTAAATAGTCAATTTATTAAAGATTTGTATTATTTAGGCATTTCCTTCTGTAGCGTCCTAAAATTGTGACACTTGCAATTTTGACTGCATTTCAGTCTTCACGATGGCGACGCAATACGCAACCTAAATGGAGACCCCGAAACCTGTTTATGACACTAAAAACAGCATTTTTCAAGCACCCTGGCCTGAACCTCCTTTGCACCCTGCTGTCCCGGGAGGTGGGACCAGAGCGCCCAGCGCCCTGGTCCTTCAGGACTAGGGCACCCAGTGCCCTGGTCCCCCAGGACCATGGCGTCCAGCGCCCTGGTCCCTGGCCCTATTTTGGGCCCGGTCTCCTATGGGACTTCGGGTCTTTTTGTTTGCAAATTGGAAATTATCTTTCCTGGTCGGCCTAAGGTCGGGAAAATCAGTCTTTTAACCCTAATTGGAAAGTATATAAACTACATCTTCCTCTCCCATTTGGAGGTAGATGAAAAAAGAAGAAGGACATATGTGTACAAGCGTGGAAATGATATTCAAACATTCAAGCATTCAAGCATTCAAACATTCCTTCAAGCAATTCATTATTCCAAGTCTCCATTCAAGGCTAAGTGTTGCATTCAAGACAAGGATTCAACCATTGAAGAGGAGATCACATACAACATACAACATACAACATACAACAACATCTACACCTTCGCATGTAAGAATACAAACATTCTTACAACAAGGTACTAGTACTTGTTTTGCATTACAGTCATTTACATTTACAGCATTTCTCATTTCTTGGTTAATTCCAAAACTGGGGTTTGACCTAAGGGCAAACCCCTAATCCCTAACCCCCCAATCGTCTTCGCTTTTCTGTGTGTAGGTTGCAGGTACGCGGCTGAAATTGAAGATCTGGAATCCTTGTGCAGAGACGAACATATCCCCCTTCGTTTCGCGGATTTTTCGGAGGGCCGTGTGCACGCCGGGCGCCATCGTCCCATCAACTTTTGCTCAAATTTGTAGGACAACGCTGTATCAACATTTTACTACTAAGTCCAGGTCCGCAGCTTCATCCTATATCCCTATCTCAGTTTATAAGCGAATCTTTCTCACTTTCTATGCATTTCTAGCTTGATCATTCTATGCACATTCTTTACAAAAGAGGGTAGCCTTGCTGTCTTAACCCTTGAAACTCATTTAGCATCCAATCTTGCCTTGTGTGGGATTGGATCTTGTGGGTTTCAACCCCTCTTTTGAATGTAAAGTCTCCCCTAAGTGAAAACCATCAACCCTAGTAACCTCCCTTCTCTCTCCTTGGAGTTGGAAGAGGGGAGAGCAACTAGGGTTCGATCGATTTTCCGCTTTACATTTTGGTGAACCCGACGTGAACATCCTTTCTGATTATTCATGGTTAGATTTGAAAATTTGATTCCTTGATTACATTTCCATGTTTGATCTTTTGCAAATTTTAGAGGTTGATTGCATAAAAACCCTAAAATTTCTTTTTAGTAATTGAACTTGTGAAATATTTAATTGTTCATGCTTGTTTCAGATCTACCCTTCTATTACAAATTGTCAATTCATATTTGTGCTTTAATTCTGAAAATTAAGTGGTTAAGTGTCAAAACCCTAATTTTTAAAGCCCTCTTGATTCAACATTTGTCCGACAATTTCACTGATCAAAACATCTCCAAATCGGCTGTAACTTTGGATTCCGCAATAAAATCACAAAATCTTTCATCCCTAAAAATTTGGAAAAAAGTTGCAAGGACCGTGTGCACTCCGAGCGCCATCGTCCTCGACATTTTTTCCAAAATTTCGGGAGCAAGATCTTACTGTATTTTCCTGCTAAAATCCAGAATTTTGGCTGATTTTATCAATTATAACACTTTCAAAATTACAGTCAAACTTGGTCTTGTGATTGCTTGGTTTAGGGCTTCTAATCATTTAAAAATTGTTGAAATTGAAATTGTGTGTCAAAATTGTGTTCCTACTGTCCTAAATCTGAAAAGTGTGTTAGCATTCATTAAAAATTTCAGTGCTTTATTCAAATTTTTGCAATTTGTGACTTTTGAAATTAAGTGCTTAATTACAACAACTTTGATTTCCGCTTTCAAAATTGAATTTTGCGTGAAATTGAGTCAACTTTTGAATTTCAAAACTTGCATTGCTTTTGGTATTCCCTCTAAAATCATAAAATTCAAAATTTCAGTTTCTCTCTCTTTTTCAAAATTCAAATTTTTGCTTTTTTCGACAATCTTGGTAGGGTTCAATTTCGAGATTGCAACTTTAATTTGGCCTATCTACAGATCGTAAAATCACTCAATTTTTTCAGATTAGCTCTAAAATCATCATAACTTTCATCCCTGTAAATTTTGAAAAAAGTTGCGAGGACCGTGTGCACTCCGAGCGCCACGGTCCCTGACATTTTTTTCGAAATTTCGGGAGACTGTCGTGATTGCATTTAAAAGCTTAAATCTAGAAGATTGGCTGATTTTACTGAAAATTGCTACCTCTAAATTCAAAATTTTCTCTCCCTTTCTAGTGCATGAGTTTTACAACAATAAGCCTTACTTACACTATTCCCATTAGACGAAGCCTTAGAATTAAGTCTTTCCAAGGTTTAACCACCGAGGAGATGGAACCTAATTTGAATAGCCTTTTTAACGAGGACATGGGTAATTCCTCTAATCCTCCTAATGATGAAGAAGCTCTCCATGAGGTTTCTGTAGAACAACTTGCGAAATTGGATAATCAATTTGATGATTTTCGACAATGGATGTCTCAAGAATACCCTGATAGTCAAGCTCTTCCTTTAATTGAGGGTCTAAAACATATGCTTCAAAGTGATAAGAATGGAATTGATATTTTGCGTGGTATTGCACACATTGTGGATTCGAATGTGATGCCTATAAAGAGTTGTGCCGAAACTTTAGGTTATACACAACCTCCTACACAAGTTAATCATTCTATTCCTTTGACAACTTCTATTGCTAGCATACCTACCTTTACATCAAACATAATGGCTACTTCAATACAAGACATTCCGCCTATGATTACCAGTCATGGGGGCAATCCCTCTTCTTCAATTAACCCTCTTCCTTCATTCAATCCAACTTCTTCATTCATTCCTTCAATGAGTGTCCCTATTACATCTTCACAAATGAACATGACGCAAGGGGGCAATTCATTCAACCATTCCATTCCTCCTTGTAGTGTTCCTCCTGTCCAATCATCTCCTATGACTAACTATCATAGTGTCCCGCCACCTTACTCTTTACCTTCTTTCAATAACATAACACCTCCATCTCAATCTAACACATCTAATATGAATTCTTCGACTGAAGCGACCATTAACAATCTTGCACAAACTGTCTCTTCTTTACAGCAACAAATTGCCTCTATGAATCAATCTAAGTTTAGTGTGCCCACATTTGATGTTGCGAGCCCACTTTCTCTTGACATTGTTCGAGCTATCCCTCCTAAACATGTTGAAATCCCGCATTTGGAGCTTTATAATGGTAAAGGTGATCCTCTAACACATGTTAAGACTTTTCAAACAATATGTACCGATTTTGCTTATGACCAAAGGTTGCTTGTGAAACTATTTACTAGAACATTAAGAGACAAAGCCCTACAATGGTATTGCTCGTTGCCTTCTTATTCTATTACTTCTTTCGAACAACTTTCAAATGCTTTCATTCAACAATTTCAAAACAATATAAGTCCTAAAGTTACTTTGATTGATTTAATGCATTGTAAACAAGGTGTTAAAGAAAAAGTGACTGATTTCATTGGTAGATATAAGCATTTGTATGCTCAAATTTCTTTTCCAGTGCCTGACAATGATATTCAAAGAATCTTTATTTCTAATTTACAAAAAGATATTCGAGACAAACTTCTGTTTTCTAAGTTTACTTCTTTCCAATAGTTGTGTGCAACTCTTCACAATTATCAACTGACTGTGAGTCAAATGGAACAATCACATCCTATGGCTCCGAGTGATAAGGGTGATAGCAGTCAACAACCATTTGGAAAGATTAAACCGAACAGAGATTCCATCAAATTCAATGAAAACATCATCAACAACAATGTGAATGCAGCATCAGGTGTGCCTCCTATTTCTAAATTTTTCAAGAAAGAAAGAAAGTATACTCCTTTGAATGAATCATTGCATAGTATTATGAATAAGTTATTGGAACAAAATGTGCTTACTCTTCCTCCTATAAGGCAAATTGATCCCGCAAAGATAAATTCACCTTATTTTGATAACA
This sequence comes from Cryptomeria japonica, assembly GCF_030272615.1. Taxonomy (NCBI): domain Eukaryota; kingdom Viridiplantae; phylum Streptophyta; class Pinopsida; order Cupressales; family Cupressaceae; genus Cryptomeria; species Cryptomeria japonica. The sequence goes on from NC_081410.1 coordinate 416,401,403, forward strand.
AATCTTTTTGTCAATTTCATCGTCAGCCTGGGCATGATACTGAAAAATGTTTTGCTTTAAAGGGTAAAATTCAAGATTTGATTGATAATAATACTATCTCTGTTTCGGGAGTGAATGATAAAGGCAACACATCTGTAGCTCCTCCTAACCAAAATCTTCAGATTTTTACTGATCCATTACCTTCTCATACCTCTAATGCGATTGAGACTAATGATTCCTCTCTCTCATCTGATGGTCTTGTGTCTATGACTCCGAATGTGATTAACTTTGTAGAGCAGCAAGAAAACCCTAAAGAACCTTCCATCACATTTGATTCTAGTGAAACTATTAGGGCACCCGATGGTCCTTTATACATAGTTGCAAAAGTTAAGAATACACCTTGTCGTGGAGTGCTTATTGATCCTTCATGCATGGTTAATGTTATTACTGAAGAATTTCTTTTTACTTTGCAATTGAATCAAGTGATCTATGACAAAACAGATGTGGTTGTGAAATTATTTGATGCATTTTCTTCTCCTGCAATTGGTTCTATTACATTACCTATTGAAGTTCATAACAAATCCCTTGATGTGAGCTTTGCTATTATTCCTTTGTCCGAACAATTTCGTGTGAAGCTTGGCTATCCTTGGCTATCTTCCATGAAAGCTATTGCTTCTCCTATTCATAAGTGTTTGAAATTTCCCCATAATGGTGAAGATGTTACTGTCAATCATAGTCTCTTTAAACCAGCTGAAAGAACTTCTAGCGTTCCTATTGATTACTTTTGGCCTAAACAATTCCAATCTCTTCCTCCGCGAAGTGATCATCTTTTCAAATCTTATCAAAAATGGAAAACAGATATGATCCTATCTTTAAGTGAACCTAGAACACCTAAACTTGACATTCCTATCGTTCTTGAGAAGGAAGTTCTTCCTTTGAAAGATAAAACTAATGTCTTTCCTCAAGAAGATTCCCAACCCATCCCTATGGATGTGACTATGTCTATGCCTAATAAACCCTCCAAGAGTAGACCTATACCTCCTCATCATTATGGACTTGGTCTCCTTCCTAAACCTAATATTCCTCCTTTATATGGAGCAGTTCCTCCTCCTTCCTTTTATAAAGAGAAGAGACCTTCCTCTTCTCCTATTATCCAGCCTAAGAGATCACAACCTAAACACCCAAGTGATAAGGATGAGAACATTCCTCCTCCTCAATCTTCTCCACTTCCTACTAAGACTAAATGAAATCATTCTGCACGTGAACGCCGACGAAAGCGTCATCTTAGAGCTCAAGCAACTGCTTCTCAAACTATACAATCTCCAAAAACACCTTTAACAAGCATTATTCCATTTTCTCCAAAATCTCCTAAACATAAGATGCATGATGATCTTGATCCTGTACAGGTTAAAGATCCTATTTTTATAAATCTTGATGATGCTATAGATGAAAATGTTATTCATGATGAACATGTTACTCCTCTTGCCTCTAATAGTGAATATGAACTTGTTGATATTGATAACCATTTATCTAACGAATTTTCTAAAGCACTTATCCTAGCTCCTAGACAAGAACAATGTGGCTCGGGACATGAACATAGCCCTTGTTTGGATCTTGTGATAGCTCCACCTGCTGTGTTGGATGTTCCTCCTCTAGCGTGTTCCCTGCCTTCCTGAAACATTGATCAGCAAGATCAGGGGGTAGATGACGTGCTAGACTAGTTTCATTAGCATAGTAGATTCTCTCCTCCTTTCTTTTGTTACTTCTTCTATGTGTTATTCTCATTCTTCTATTTGTTGTCCTTAGTGTTGTCTACTTGAGGACGATGCAAAGCATTGAAATCTCTTTTGGTCTCTCTCATGTTGACTCAAAAGACACATGTGTTCCCTTCTTCTAGGTGACCTTCCTTGATTGGGGAATGAAGAACAATTATGCATACATACATATGATATATATTCATGACTTATCATACAGCATACTGACCCTGAGGAAAGCAAAGTCACCTTGTGCTTTGTGTTTTGTGTCTATTATCCTTGGGTTTATCTCACACTTGGGGGCTAAATCTTTGCGATAATGTGCTCCTTTCCCTTCTCATTTCTTATGTGTATCACTACGTTAAAACAATTCACCCCCGTTGAGGCGTGTGCGATCGCTTTAACGTAGCGGGGCATACACCCCGTCTATCCCTTCGGGATACTTGAAAATTTCTTGGCGAACTTAGCTTTGCCTTGAAAATTTTTGGTATTTCTCTTGCATGACTCATAGTGAGGGAACCTTACTACTGACAGTCATGGTTCTCCCTCGTGATCTTCCCTTTTACTTTGTCAATCGAAGTCGTAAGATCCTTAGTCCACTAGGGGCTTGGTGTGTCTTGCCTCCTTGACGTGGTGAAAGTCTTTCAATGTTGTTTCCTTGTACTTTACCAGAAGTATGAGCATACATACTCCCGCTAAAGTGGGGGCTAAATGTAGCGTCCTAAAATTGCGACACTTGCAATTTTGACTGCATTTCGGTCTTCACGATGGCGACACAACACGCAACCTGAATGGAGACCCCGAAACCTGTTTATGACACTAAAAACTGCATTTTTCAAGCACCCTGGCCTGAACCTCCTTTGCACCCTACTGTCCCGGGAGGTGGGACTAGAGCGCCCAGCGCCCTAGTCCTTCAGGACCATGGCGCCCAGCGCCCTGGTCCCTGGCCCTATTTTGGGCCCGGTCTCCTATGGGACTTCGGGTCTTTTTGTTTGCAAATTGGAAATTATCTTTCCTGGTCGGCCTAAGGTCGAGAAAATCAGTCTTTTAACCCTAATTGGCAAGTATATAAAATACATCTTCCTCTCCCATTTGGGGGTAGATGAAAAAAGAAGAAGGACATATGTGTACAAGCGTGGAAACGATATTCAAACATTCAAGCATTCAAGCATTCAAACATTCCTTCAAGCAATTCATTATTCCAAGTCTCCATTCAAGGCTAAGTGTTGCATTCAAGACAAGGATTCAACCATTGAAGAGGAGATCACATACAACATACAACAACATCTACACCTTCGCATGTAAGAATACAAACATTCTTACAACAAGGTACTAGTACTTGTTTTGCATTACAGTCATTTACATTTACAGCATTTCTCATTTCTTGGTTAATTCCAAAACCGAGGTTTGACCTAAGGGCAAACCCCTAATCCCTAACCCCCCAATCATCTTCGCTTTTCTGTGTGTAGGTTGCAGGTACGCGGCTGAAATTGAAGATCTGGAATCCTTGTGCAAAGACGAACAGGTCCCCCTTCGTTTCGCGGATTTTTCAGAGGACCGTGTGCACGCCGGGCGCCATCGTCCCGTCAACTTTTTCTCAAATTTGCAGGACAGGGCCGTATCAACATTTTACTGCTAATTCCAGGTCCGCAGCTTCATCCTATATCCCTATCTCAGTTTATAAGCGAATCTTTCTCACTTTCTATGCATTTCTAGCTTGATCATTCTATGCACATTCTTTACAAAAGAGGGTAGCCTTGCTGTCTTAACCCTTGAAACTCATTTAGCATCCAATCTTGCCTTGTGTGGGATTGGATCTTGTGGGTTTCAACCCCTCTTTTGAATGTAAAGTCTCCCCTAAGTGAAAACCATCAACCCTAGTAACCTCCCTTCTCTCTCCTTGGAGTTGGAAGAGGGGAGAGCAACTAGGGTTCGATCGATTTTCCGCTTTACACCTTCATTATCTTTGTGAATGTGTTTTATGAATTTGAGCTCCACGTCTAATATATCCTTGAGAAAAAATTATAGACTTATGTCTTCCTTAAGAGGTGTTGAGCCCGAGCAAACTAACATTTTCTATAGGAATTTAGGTGAAACTTCTATGCATGAAATAGCTAACATTGTTGACAATCATTCTTCCCACATTTCTCATGATGAGGATGACTCCCTAACATGAGTTTACCCTATCCTAGTAGTAAAGCTTTTTCATGATTTAGAAATGCTTGAACATTGGACGGGTCAAGAACACTCAAATAGTGAGGCAATTTCCTTGATTGGATTGTTAAGAAGGATGGTTCAAAATGATGAAAATGGTGTGGATTTGTCTTGTGGCATGTCTCTGTAGAATGGTTGAATGGACTAGAATACAAAGAAGGGGGAGGGGGGGGTAATTAGTATTCCCACACTTCAAAACTTTTAGTGCTATTTAATCTCATCAACATGAAACAACAAATGCAGAATAAACAAATAACACAACCACAAAACGAACACTGAATTTTATACATGGAAAACCCAAATGGGAAAAACCACAGAGGGGGTTAATTCTCAAGATAATATAAGTAGTCATATGGTGTTTACAAAATGGGTGGCTCACTATTAGATGACTCACTACCAGTTTACAAAATGACACACTGTCACAATGCTCAATGCAATAGATATAAATGAACTGAGGAAATTTGCATCTCCAAATGCATGGAGTCAATTTCAAGATAAGCTCAAATATCAACTCACATAAACTTACAGCTAATCTAGTAAGGGGTCTCTCCAAACTGTCCATAACTTCCTGCATCAAATTCAATAAAGGATTACTACAACCTCCACTCTGCTATTATGTTGCTTGCAGCAAATGTGGTAAAGGATTACTACAACACTGTCGAAACTCTATCAGACACCTTCACTCTCTGCTATACCTCATACCATAAACACACTCTTCTCTTCTTCAATTTCCACATACCCATATATATATATATATAGACACACACACACACACACACACACACACCGAGATAATATGTCGGCCAAGCACAAATGATTTACACAGTAGTTCATTGCTCATATCAACACATTATCCAAAACATGCCTTAACCAAAAATAGGGTAAGAAAATCGACCTTCACCAATCTTCTACATGCTTCCTTCACATACTTTATATACCAAAACATACGCCTCATATACCCGATCAAAACAGGGGTCTACAGAACCTAAGGATACAAACCCAAACATAACAACTCCCAAACTTCAAGATACAAATGCCACATATTCTGGAACATAGAACCATATAATATAATCATCTAGATAGCAATACAAACTAATACAATCGATACCACCAATACACCTAATATAACTAATACCAAAACACACACAACTAATACCGAAACACACACAACTAATTCCTAATAATGTTGAAAATACCATTCCTATCCCAACTTCATTGCCTAATGTGCATACTTACGCTCCACCTATCATGGATACATCTACACAAAATGTCAATCCAACACATGTTAGTATTGGAAGAATTCCTATCATACTTCCTTTTGTGAGTGTTCCATGCATTTCCCAACCATATCCTATACCTACTTACCACAATGTCCCACTTTTAGATTCTAATTCTCCATCCATTGCTCACTATCCAACATGTCTGATATCAACTTATCCACTGAAGCAACCATTAATAACCTAGCCCAACATGTTTCATATTTGCAACAACAACTCGCTTCCATGATCCAATCCTAATTCAACATTCCCACTTGTGACATTGCTACCCTAATTTCCCAAGACATCATTCATACCATTGTCCCTCAATACATGGAAATCCCCCACTTGGAAACATATAATGGAAAAGGTGATCCCTTGATTCATATGAAAACATTTCAAACCTTGTATAGTGACTTTTCAAATGATCATATACTTATAGCTAAATCATTTTCTAGGACATTTAGAGACAAGGCCTTGCAATGGTTTTGTTCTTTGCCTCCTTATTCCATTGATTCTTTTCAAAAATTGGCTAATGCTTCCATTCAACAATTTGAAAATAACATTGGTTCTCAAATTTCTTTAACTGATTTGATTCATTGTAAACAAGGTGCTAAGAAAAAAGTGACCGAGTTTATTGGTAGATTTAAACTTTGCATGCTCAATTATCTTATCCTATGCCTAATATGGATGTTCAAAGAATTTTTATTTCTCAATTTCAAAAAGACATTAGAGATAAGTTATTGTTCTCAGAGTTTACTTCTTTTAGAGCATTGAGTTGAGAGCAGAGGGTAAACAGAAAAGAGAATAGAAGTAAATAGCAAAGATCAAAGGTCAAAAAGTGGAGAGTCATGGTAGATAACAGAAAAGGTATACACACTAACTAGGGTAGAGAAAGAGGTTTGAATAGAGTAGAAATCAAAGAGTGGTGAGAAAAGTCAAGAAGAGGACAGAAGGCAAAGAGAAGAGATTGTCAACAGAGACCAGAGAGCAGAGGACAAAGTTTGTGAGCATAAAAAAATCAAGTCAATCTCAAGTGCAGAAAATATTGTGTTACAAAATCTCATTTGTAACAAGGTGCTTATTTGTACTTGAATAATTACTTAGTGTAATCATTTGAGTTGGTGCTTAGATAGGGGGTTGATGCTCCTTTGGGTTGGTGCCCATAAAGCTAGGGGTTGGTGCTCCCTTGAGTTCGTGCCCATAAAGCCAGGGGTTGATGCTCCTTTGGGTTGGTGCCCATAAAATTTAAGGGTTGGTGCTTCTTTGGGTTGGTGCCCATAAACATTATAATCAGGGTTTTTCATTATGAGGCTAGATTAGAGCAGAAGACTTTAGCAGCATTTCTCACCAAGGTTTTTCCCCACCGTGTGTTTTCCTCATATATCTTGTGTTATGTATTTGCCTTGTGTGTGCGTGTGCAAATGGGTTTAATTTTTTTGCTCGTATTTTCTTGACTTATGCTATTAATGTTTAAATTCATACACTAAGTTCAATTTTTTAATTACCACTGATTCACCTCCTCTCTCAATGGTCCATTTGTGTTCAAAACTTCAAAGATAAAATAAAAAATTACAGACAAGTTAAAATTAATTAAATAGTGTAGATTGATAACTCAATGATGAACAGTGAGTACCAAACCGGTACTGAGAGGGGGGGGGTGGGTGAATCAGTACAGACACAAAAACTTTCCTGAATTGGTTTGACTACAAACAGTGAACTTGACTAGGAATTACTAACACCGGTCTTTAAACCAGATTACTACCGGTTAAGCACAATGACACTGTGAAAGATATAAACTGGAAACACTTATCTTTCCACAAAACCTATTCCCTCATCTCCCCATAATCCTTATGCATAAATAGGTAATCTATCATCAGAAATATAATAACTTGCTAAATCAACATGGTTCACCACTTAAACAGGAAATAACAAAACATCACAGGAAAGAGGCATCACACATGACACACATATTTTTCACGTGGAAACCCAACTGGGAAAAACCACGGTGGGGATGAATACCCACAAGCTATTTTTGAACTCTTTAAAAGTCCGCTCTGTTAGGAGCCTAGTCCGGTTAAAGACTGTTACAACAAGTTCTATTAGGAACCAATCCTGTTAGGAATCACCCAATTAAGGGATGGCTAGAATACCCAGTTAAGGGTTAAACCCTGTTAGAGGTTACCTTGTCAGAGGATTTTATGAACTCAATAGCTTTGAGTCACCCTATTAAAGGATTTATAGCAAGTTAGTTAAAGCTACCCTGTTAAGGGATTTTCCAACTGTTGAAGTGGTTAGAGATCAACGGGTATTACAATGATTTGGTAACAACACACAATGCCAATGCAAATCCATTTTAGTTCCTTCCTTCTGCATACACACTCTGCAGGTATCACTCCTCTTATCTAGTCTGGCAAGAATCACGTATCTTTGCACTTAGATACACACACAACATTTGCCAACAAAATCAACATGAAACACAACATCGACCTTATAGGAAATAGATAGGTTGGTAATATAAACCCTAAACCCTAAACCTTTAGGTTGAGCAATTCAATGGTTCAATCCTGACCATTGAACACTTTGTCTTTGAATACAACGGTCTTGAACAAATCTCAAGACATTCTCCATCGTTCATTCTTTACTGCTTCCTAGAGGTGATAGCCCATCACACGTTCTCCATCATTTGCATGGACTTTGCACATTCTCGAGGTAGATAGGATCAATCCCCTTCATGCAAGATCCTTCATGCACATGAGGCTGATGTGCCAACATGATCTAATCTCCATTACAATACTAACTCATCACACAATGCCATCGGTTGAATTACACAGGCTTGAAACACTTCAACCGGAAACCCTGAGGCTGGAACTACCAACCAGTAGTCATACCATATTAAACCTTGATAGAGAACATTCCATATACCAGGTTCATTTGGACAAACATACCGCTTCACATTTTGCACATATACTAGCTCACAACATTATATCGGTTCACTTTGCTAGTTGCTTAACCTCAATAAATCGGTTCACTCTTCAACATATTATCAGTTCACTCTTCAACATATTATCGGTTCTTTCATCAACATATTGACATCAATGACAACATAATATCATCATGTCAACATACTCTGCACATTTGCCAACAATCTCCCCCTTTAGCATTGATGGCAATATACAAAGATATCTCTCTTTCTGCATCACATCTTTTCCTTAATACTGCAGATATCTTCTCCGCTTCACATCTTCTCCCCCTTTGACAACAATGCCAAAGTGGAGGCACAAGCTTCCCTATTCCACTATGTTGCTCCCCCTGAGGAGTAGCATCCTTCAACACATCAATCCTAAAAGGATATAGCAAAGTAAGATTTGACTGATGTGGAGCACAAAACTTTAGTTTACCTCTTGAAGGGGCAGCACCCCTAATTCACCTCTCAAATAGGTAAATGTAGCCTTCGGTAGAGGCTTGATGAATATGTCTTCTAACTACTCCTTACTGGAAACATGTTCCAATACCACCTCTTTGTTATGAACCTTTTCCCTCAAGATATGATACTTGAGTTCAAAGTGGTTGGTTCTAGCATGTAAAACTGGATTCTTGGAAATGTTAATTGCACTTCTATTGTCACAAAATATGCTTACCAGTTCAGATACAGGAACTTTGAAGCCATTCAACACATACTTCATCCAAATAGTCTGGGTGAAGTTCATAAAATCTGCAACATACTCCACTTCTATTGTAGATTGAGAGATACAACTCTTCTTCTTACTCATCCATGAGACCAGTCTACCACCGAGCAAGAATGCACCATCAGTTGTGCTCTTCCGGTCATCCACATTAACAGCCCAATCAGCATCTGTGAACACTTTCAGGTTGAAATTATCATTGTATGGATACCATAATCCATAGTCAATAGTTCCCTTCGAATATCTAAGAATCCGCTTGACTACTACCAAGTGGGATTCTCTTGGGTTTTTCTAAAACTGAGCAATAATACCCACTGCATGTGCAATGTCCGGTCTGCTATGCACTACATAATGCAACTTACCAATCATTGATCGATATTCCTTCTCATTTACCAATGTTGAGTCATCCTCTTTTGATAGTTTACAACCGGTCACCATTGGTGTACCAATCGGTTTGTTGTCTTCCATGCCAAAGGTCTTCAACACCTCTTTGACATACTTGGACTGAGTAATGAATATTCCATCTTTCATTTGTTGAATCTGCAGTCCAATGAAGAACTTAATCTCCCCTATGAGTGACATATCAAACTCCTTTTTCATCTCATCTACAAAGTCATGACTCATCTTGTCATCCCCACCAAAGATTACATCGTCAACAAATAATTCACAAATAAGAATCTGATCTCCTGCAGATTTCAAGTAGATATTGTTGTCTTCACTTGTTCTTTCAAATCCAATCTTCACAAGATGGGAGTGCAAGCATTCATACCATGCTCTAGGTGCCTGCTTCAGTCCATACAAGGCTTTATGTAGCCTACACACCACGTCACTGTCTTTTGATAGGGCAAACCCATCTGGTTGCTCTATATATACCTAATCTTCAAGTATTCCATTTAAAAATGCAGATTTTACATCCATTTAGTATACCTTCAATCCTTTAAAAGCTGCATATGCAAGAAGTATACAAACTCCTTCCAATCTTGCTACTAGAACAAAGGTTTCTCCATAGGATTCTCCTTCTTCTTGGGCATATCCTTTACACACTAGTTTGGCTTTGTTCCTTACCACTGTGCCATCCTCATTCAGCTTGTTTCTGAAAACCCATTTGGTTCTAATGACATTTTTATGCTCTGGTTTGGGTAACAAAGACCATGTACCATTCTTCTCTATCTAGTCAAGTTCCTCTTTTATTGCCTTGATCCAATCTTCATCTTTATGTGCCTCTTTGAATGATTTAGGCTCAAATTCAGAGAACATACATGAGCTTTCTTTGGCCTTTCTTCTTGTAAGAATTCATGCATCTTTGTCTCCTATGATTTGCTTTGGATCATGATTGAGTTTAACATACCTTGGTATATTCTTAACAGATTCCTCTTTCTTTTCTTCTTCATCCTCATCTTCATTAGCATCAACATCTACTAGTATAGGAGCACAATTATTGGTACTAGTTTGATTTGCAACCGGTTCCCAGAAGGTTACTACTGATTCATCTCCTACATGCTCATTGTCGGTTCCCTCAAGTTTCACAGAGTTTTCATCAACCCTAAAATTGATGCTTTCAATGATTCTTTGAGTCCTATTATTGAAAAATTTGAGAGCTTTACTCTTGGTGGAATATCCTAGGAATATTCCCTCATCACATTTTGCATCAAACTTTCTCCGATGTTCACTTCTCTTGATATAACATTTGCTACCAAATACTCTAAAATAGCTTACCACTAGTGTCTTACCGGTCCAATACTCATAAGGAGTCTTATCCTTTCCTTTCTTGGTGAGTACCTGATTCATTATGTAGATTGCAATGCTCACTGCTTCTCTCCAAAAGGTGTGAGCAACCTTCCTTGGATCAACATAGTTCTAGCCGCTTCAACCACAGTCTGGTTGTTTCTTTTTGCTAAGCCATTCTATTGTGGAGTCCAGGGGGCAGACAGTTGCCTCTTGATGCCATTCTCTTCACAATATTTGTTGAATTCATCGGAAGTGAATTCCCCTCCTTGATCAGTTCTAAGGCATTTGATTCTTTTACCACTTTCCTTTTCTGTCAGTGCTTTGAAAGCTTTGAACTTTCCAAAGGCTTCAAACTTATCCTTCAAGAATGTGACCCACATCATTCTTGAGCAATCATCTGTAAGAATCATAAAATACCTATCTCCCTTCACACTCCTAGTTTTCATAGGACCACACAAATCAATATGCACAAGATCAAGTAAATTGTCTACAGTGAAAAATTTACCTTTGAAGGTTGAGGAAGACATTTTCCCCAGTTGACACTCTCTGCACAAAGGATTTTTTGGTTTTCTCAGCACTGGCAGTCCTCTAACTGCCTTAATCTTATTGGCCTTCACAATGTTATCAAAGTTTACATGGCAGAGTCTCATATGCCATATCTAGCTATCATCAAATTTAGCCATAAGACATGTACTTATACTAGCATTCAGCTGAAATAGATTACCTTTGGTTTGCATACCAGTGGCCATCAATTCACCATTCTTTCCTTTGATTTTGCATACTCCATTTTTGAATTCCAGAGTGAGTCCATTATCATTCAGCTGAGAAACACTCAAAAGGTTGTGCCTTAGACCTACTACCCAATAAACATTATCAACACTGCTTCTTCCATTCAGAGAGATGGACCCTCTACCTTTTACCATACATGGTGCATCATTACCAAAATGAACCACACCACCATCATACTCTTCCAGAGAAAGAAACTTACTCCGGTCACTAGTCATATGGCGAGAACAGCCACTGTCAATAATCCACTCATTGCAATTATCAAAGTGGGAGACAAGAGCTTTCTTGAGTGACACATCTTCCTTGACTGCTACAAACACAATATCCTCATTTTCTTCATCTTTTGATTCCTCATCGGTGACACCTTCATCGACTGCTACAAAATAGTTTCTCCGGTTTCCTCCTTTGAACTTCTTGAACTTTTTCCGGTTTGTCCTTGCTATCACCATTTGGATAGTTTATAGCAATGTGTCCTATTCGATTACAAGAAAAGCATTTCAAAGGGAGCTTACCTCTGTATTTACCGGTTCCCTTAGGAAGTCTCTTGGCAAGAAGAGCTTCAAATTCCATCAAGATCTCCTCATCATCCATTTCTCTACTCTGTCTTGGTTCACTACTGGTACTAGCTTCTTTGCCTTTTCTAGATGGAGCAGCAGATGCTCTAAAGGTTGATTCAGTCTTCTGGACACTGCCATCAAAACTATTTAGCTCATAGGTTGTCAAATTTGCAATGATGGAGTCTAGGGATACCTTAGTTTTGTCTATTGACCTCAACTCCTGAATAGCAGCAACCCTTATTGCATAGACCGGTAATAAGGATCTCAGGACTTTGCTAACAATAGTAGAATCATCAATTTTGCCTCCCGCACTCTTGATTTCTCTGACAATAGTTTTGATTCTTATTCCATATTGTTTAATGGTCTCTCCTTCAACCATCTGCATGTCTTCAAACTTTCCCCTAAGGCTTTCTTCCTTAGTTTGTTTTACATGCTCATCACCACCATAGATATTCTCAAGAGTATCCCATACTTCTTTGGGATTTTATTTATCCTGGACATCAATAAACTCAATGTCAGATAAGTTGTTGATTAGGGCTTCCATGACTTGCCCATTCTCCTGGATCTCTCTCTTTTGATCATTGGTGAGAATACCAGTAGGAATAACGTAAGCACTCTGAACATAGCTCCAGTGTTGAGCACCCATGCTTCTGATGTATATCTTCATTTTGTCCTTCCATATTTTGAAATTATCTTTGTTGAACTTTGGACCTTCCCTCTTCATCATCACAATAGGATCTTTCACTCAAGCAGTTAAGCTTGCAACACAAAGGACCTGGAGGACACTCTGATACCAATTGATAACTCAATGATGAACAGTGAGTACCAAACCGGTATTGAGAGGGGGGGTGAATCAGTACAGGCACAAAAAATTTCTTGAACCAGTTTGACTACAAACAGTGAACTTGACTGGCAATTACTAAAACCAGTCTTTAAACCAAATTACTACCAGTTAAGCACAATGAGACTATGAAAGATATAAACCGGAAACACTTATCTTTCCACACAACCTATTCCCTAATTTCCACATAATCCTTGTGCATAAATAGGTAATCTATCATCAAAAATATAATAACTTGCTAAATCAACATGATTCACCAATTAAATAGGAAATAACAAAACATCACAGGAAAGAGGCATCACACGACACACATATTTTTCACGTGGAAACCCAACTGGGAAAAACCACGGTGGGGATGAATACCCACAAGCTATTTTTGAACTCTTTAGAAGTCCGCTCTATTAGGAGCCTAGTCTGATTAAAGACTGTTACAATAGGTTTTGTTAGGAACTGATCCTGTTAGGGATCACTCGGTTAAGGGATGGCTAGAATACCCGGTTAAGGGTTAAACCCTATTAGAGGTTACCTTGTCAAAGGATTTTATGAACTCAATGACTTTGAGTCACCCTGTTAAAGGTTTTACAGCAAGTTGGTTAAAGCTACCATGTTAAGGGATTTTCCAACTATTGAAGTGGTTAGAGATCAACAGGTATTACAATGATCTGGTAACAGCACACAATGCCAATGCAGATCCATTTTAGTTCCTTCCTTCTGCATACACACTCTGCAGGTATCACTCCTCTTATCTGGTCTGGCAAGAGTCACGTATCTTTGCACTTAGATACACACACAATATTTGCCAACAAACTTAACATGAAACACAACATCGACCTTATAGGAAATAGATAGGTCAATAACATAAACCCTAAACCCTAAACCGTTCGGTTGAGCAATTCAGTCGGTTCAATCCTGACCATTGAACACGTTGTCTTTGAATACAACGATCTTGAACAGATCTCAAGACATTCTCCATCATTCGCTCTTCACCACTTCCTGGAGGTGATAACCCATCACGCGTTCTCCACCGTTTGCAGGGACTTCACACATTCCCGAGGTAGATAGGATCAATCCCCTTCATGCAAGATCCTTCATGCGCACGAGGCTGATGTGGCAACATGATATGATCTTCATTACAATACTAACTCATCACACAATGCCATCGGTTGAATTACACAGGCTCGAAACACTTCAACTGGAAACCCTGAGGCTAGAACTACCAACCGGTAGTCATACCATATTAAACCTTGATAGAGAACATTCCATATATCAGTTCATTTGGACAAACATACCGCTTCACCTTTTGCACATATATCGGTTCACAACATTATACCAATTCACTTTGCCAGTTGCTTGACCTCAATAAACCGGTTCACTCTTCAACATATTACTAGTTCTTTCTTCAGCATATTGACATCAATGACAACATAATATCATCATGTCAACATACTCTACACATATGCCAACATAGATAAAATAAAATAATTTTTAATTAAAACTTAAAATTAGAAACTTATATTTCTCATTTTTTTTGGAAGATGGGTTTAAGATTTAGTCTATGTTCTTAAAAGCACATTTTCAATGAACATGAATGACCAAAATTTAAAATTTCATACATTTACATGATGCTTGTACCAATAAAGTATTGAAACTTCTTGGATGATCATTCACTCTAATAATACTCCATCTCCAATAAATCTAATCATAAAAAATTGTCTTCTTATCAAAACAATTTAAATTTCTCTCATTCACAAAACATTCAATAATTATTATACTTATTCAATATAAAACTCTTTAACTTGATTAATTATCAAATGATACAATAGTGATAGATTTTCTATCACCTCATATTAGATCTTGCACCTTTATCATTTGTGTTTACCTTTTGATGTCTTAGATTTCCTCCTAAACACAGATACTCACTTCCAAATTATGCACCCTTATCAAATGAATACATCACACTACTAATCCCACCTAATCGTAACTTTAAATATGTATCCTAACACCATTGGCAAGAACATGACACATTGCATCCCTTGTTACTAATCACTTTCAATTTTAAGTGTAGTGCACTAGATGACTTTGGATCATTGTCGTGACTATTATAATTCTAATTATGATTGCACTTTTCTTTTTGTAATTTTAATATGTTTGCTTATGCATACCTAAGTGGGGAGAAAATTTAGACGTGAAAATTGCATACCCTAACCTATTTTCCTCTTGTTGTACATTTTAGACACATATTTATAGGCTTAAATGGATTCTTACAAAATATGTGTCTAAAATGGATTCTTACAAAATTAGCTAACGTGCACACATGATTAAGTTGTTAAAAGGGCTTGAGTTATGTGTCTAAGGTATTGATTTGAAGGAATTGCCTCTAGGTCATTTTCATCCATTATCAACATCTAAGATCTACTCATCATTAAGAAAACCCACAACATCTAACTATCACAAAGGATCATTTCATAATCATTGTGCATCTTTCAACACATATTGAAATGCTAGCCCTTGCACTAGGTCATTCTAATATCTATTGTAACCCATTCTATTGTGTATCGGGTCTTAAGTGTTAAACACTTAGCATCGCTTGCATTGTTGCTTATTTTCTTTCAAATTTTATCAAAACTATTAAATTGGAAGTAAAATTACTTATTATAGGGTGAAGATCCTCACTTAACAAGGCTCTCCTGGAAGTGTTTAGTAACACTCTCAATTTTTCATTATAAGTACAGACATATATGGCAAGTCTTTATTGCAGTTACAAAAGATGTGAAGATCGTAAGGTCATTTTCATGTTCAAAGATTATTTTTAAGATCTAAATTTTAAATATATAGACACAAAATTGACGTTGCACAAATTCTAAGAACACCACAATTCAGATTTCATTCTTCGTCTTCTAATACATATAAAATTAAATAATTTTAAATTACAATTTTAAAATTATAACAAAAATAATTAATAACTACCTATCAAATATCAAAAAATAATTTATCACTTTCACTCCCCATTAATTTTATATATAGAATTTTAGAGATGCATACAATTTTATTTCACACAAAATTATAGACTCTATAATATATATATATATATATATATATATATATATTAGAGATGCATACAATTTTATCTCTATAACCAAAGAGAACATGAAAAAGGAGCTCACAACGGTCAAAGAATGACCAAAGAGAACATGGAAAAGGAGCTCACAACGGTCAAAGAATGACCAAAGAAAATGTACATTGAAAAATTACAGCCCTTGTTTAAAAGTAAAGGGAAAAGTTAAAAAAAAGGTTGACAAGAAGTGAAATAGTGAATATAGGAAAGATAAATAGCAAAGATGCTTGAATGACTTCACCAACAAATAATACCTTTAGACCGATGTGAGTTGATCTTTGCATACAAAAAGAATATAACATGTTTTTTAAATATATTTTCACCCTTTCCCCTTGCAAACATTCTTTCCTCCCAAAAAATATCAAAAAGTTTAGTAAATGTGGATAACCCTAAACAAATTCAAAATCCAATGTCAAATAACAAGTTTAAGGGTTAAAAGTGCATTCATAATACTTTTATAATCTGGTTATATAATAAAATTTGTAATTATAATTTTAAATCTAGTTCAAATTTATATGTGATTTTGATATTTTAAATTTGTTAATTTAAGTTTTTATTATATGATCAATTCAAATAATTCTAATTAATGTATTTTTTTTATTCAGACACATAATATTACAATTATGGCATTAGGGTATTTGTATAAAAGAATAAATACTAACTTATTTTAGTCATAGAATATTTATAACATTATATCATTGGCACATTTAAACATAAAGTAGTATTGTATTAATACTTGAGAGTATAAGGATAATATATAAGCATATGCTTTTCTACTTGAAATATCTTCTAATTTGTTCAAAATTATCAAATCTATTCAAGAGTTTAATTGAGAAAAAAGAATTTCCCACCTCTAATACAACAAGCAACAAAACTGTAGCCTTACTTAAATATTGTCGATCTCTAGCTAGTTGAGAATGCAAAAGGAACAAAGATGAATCAAGTGAAATGAAAAATATATTCATGCAAATTAGCAAATCAAATTTGCAACTATACGGCATCCCTTATACTACAAGCTTGACCCTAATCCCTAACTCAATCTTACATTAAGCAAGAAGAATATTCTAATATTGAGACAAAAACAAACTTTCATATTTTTTTCCTAATCCCAAGATATCATAATTTCTAGCATTTCATTGTATCATTCATTCTTTGATCATAGAGTTAAGTACTCTCATTTATCATTTTTTATATATTTTTAAAGTAGCTATTAAAAGTAATATAATTTATTAGTTCCAATTGTTACTATTCAATCCAAGTTAATTTGAGCTTGACTAGTTGTATTCACTTTAATTAGCCTAGTTTAATCCTTAAGATTTCAATTTCCTTTGCAATAACTTATGTTATTAATCGACAAAAGCTTTTCTTTTTAACTATTAATACTTAAGATAATGCAAGTAGATGTCGATGTGTCAAATAGATTAAATAACCCACACCATACACAAAGCATCAATAATCAATAATGAGAAGTCATGCAAATGAATGAATTTGAAATGTAGGTCAACTTCTCAAATTGAAAGATCAATTCTCCTCCTACTCTAGCTAAGTCTAATTCTGACTAGAGTGGAAACGGTTCAAACAAGAACATAAAACCAAAAACTAATTAAAGGTCGATGCCCCAAACTAAAAGGCATTTCCAATTGTACATGTACTAACAAGAGATTCAATAGTTGATAGAAAGGGTAAAGAGGCATCTATACAACTATACAACTGCCCATAAATGTTACTTCCCATGATCAACAATATCATAATGGAGAAAATAAGTGCATGAAACTACTACTGTTTTGATAACAGGTCATTTGAATAACTTCACTATAACTCTTTACCCTCCACCAAAAACCCTAATTTCCCCCTATGTAGGTCCTCTTTCAGTGCTCATGCAATCTCCATTTGTGTGTATACCAGCTCCTTTGAATTAAGGCAAACTTTATATTTAATATACTATTCATACCATGTAGACCCACTTCAATTTTATAGTCAAAAAGCTAAAAATCTCTGAAATAATGGCATGGCTCCACTTTTTTGTGTTATGTGGGCAATCCTCTTTACATTAACGTTCTATTAATTCCTTGCAAACTTTAAGAAATTCCTGTGATCATTGGACCATTTGGATCTTCAGTTCAGAAGATATCAGCCCAGAAATCTCAAAAAACAATTGGATAGTCTGCAATTCCACTCTGACAGTCCCTGGCACTCTTGTTTCTTTATGGGCCATTACATTATCTTTGTGTCTGCACTTTTTCTATGTCCATGAGCTTGAAAATAATCTCTGAGCTTTTCTAAACCAATGGCTATGCATTTACAATAGAAGATAAGACTTGAGAAAGAGGAAGCTTTGAAATACTGTATTAAACCCATGGCTCCACCATTTCATATCATAATCATTATAAGAAGCTTTTTGTTTTACATTCCTAGCTCTTCATTTTTATATAGTCAAATATATGCTGTCAACTTCTGATTTCTGAATTCCTGTCAAACATGGTATTGATAGGATTTTGCATCAATGCAAAATGGCCCACCTGGGCCCTTCTCTTATTTATTTCATTGCCTGTATTGATTTAACACCATACAGGTCATGGACTGGTAATATTCTCATTCTTGTGCACACTTTTTTATATCATGTAATACATTCAAATGTTGAAAATAACTTTGTTATTAAAAATGTGAATCTCCAACCAACTCAGAATGACATTACCAGAAGCTCTCAGTTCTATATTTATTGCTTTCATATCTCACAAGCTAATGTAGGAAGCTCATAAGGCCTTTTATTCTTCTCACATTTAAAAGTGAGCAAGATGTTAGGAGATTTTAGACCATTATATTTTGGTCAAGAATGAAGAAAGAAGCATTGATTTTTTTGGTACAATGTTTGGAGTCATAATGGTGCAAAGTTGAGCATGTGCATTCAATTGGATTTATTTGTAACATTCTTAAGTTCAAGTAGTAAACAATAAGTATGGATTTTAAATAGAGATTATTGTTAACGACTGTTTAAGAATGAGACAATACTGATAGTTTTTTAGTAACTCTGTAAGGTTATTGTAGCTCACTTCATGCGATTGAATCTAAAAGATGACATGTCTTCCATAGCAAGAAGGTTTGTAAAGAAAATTTTTAGGTCTTATGGAGTACCATAAAATATCAAATAGAGATGAGACAATGACTTCAAGATTTAGGACAACATTATGTTCATCTTTAGGCATGAAACTTAATATCAATAATGTCTATCATCTAAAAAATAGATAGGGAACAAAGAAAGTAAATCATGTGGTGGAGGATCTATTGTGAATGTACTAAAACTAGGAACACCACCTTCCCTTAGTTGAGTTCTCATATAAAACTCATAACATTCAATCATCAATAGGCATCATTCAAGGCATTATATGGAAGGAAGTTAATAAACCCCTTAAGACGGGTTAAGCTATAGGATTGCATGATAATTGGACCTCAGATATTATAAAATATGGAGCAACAAATCAATCTAATAAGGAAAAGATTGAAGGAACTAATTGACAAAGCGAAGTGAACCCCAAGGAATTTGTGGTTGACAAAAAAGTATTTCTCGTGCAAGATTCCATTTTAATTGATTTTTAATTTCCTTTCAAACATATTGTACAAGAAAGTTTGCATACAATTAAAGCTCTATGAAGTGTATTGATAAAAAAACAACAAAAAAAGCTCTATGAAGTGCACTTGAAGCTTTGTATTTAATATGCAACTCTACATGTGTAGACACCTAAAAATGTCACATTGATCATGTACTAATAATTCGTCCAATTAGTTAAATATTTATTTAATTATTTAATTAAACTAATTAATCTTATTCTTCTAAATTCATCTTTCATAATCACCTTACTAATTATTCTATTTCAATCTATCATCGTTTAATCATTTAAACCATTTTTTAATGTTAATTAATCAATCAACCCTTTTCTAAATATTAATTAAATATTAATTATTTAATTAATTGTGATTTTAATCCTTTAATTTAATAATCTTTATTATTTAATTAAATTCAATTTCTAAATAATTAAATAGTTTCTTTAAATTATTTAATTAGCTAATTAATTCTAATTCCAAATCCCCAAAATTCTAATTTCTTCTAATTTCATTTATTTCTTCTAATTTCATTAATTCTCCAAATTCAAATTCATATTCATATTCTTCTAATTTCATTTAATTCTTCTAAATTTCATTCAAATTTATATTTCTTCTAATTCTTCTAAATTCAAATACATGTGCATGATTTCAAAAATCAAATTGAAAATCAAAGTCAAAATTCTAAATATACTCAAATAATAAAATTGAATTTTAAAAAAATTCAATATTTGAATTAAATTTCATGCAAAGATTAAATTGAAAAACAAAGTCAAAGTGCAAGCACATGCTAATCAATCTATTTATTTATTTATTTATTAAATCAATTATCTTTTCAATTCCTATTTATATCTTCCACTTTGTTTTTTCCCAAAAAGTATTCAATCGGTCATCTTCAGTTAACTTTTCAATCTATTTAATTAATCATTTCTATTAATTGATTAATTACATCATTTCTTTATTTCTCTCCAATCATTCTATTTCTATCTTCCAATTAGCTTTTTCTAATTAAAGCTTTCTTTGTCATCAATCAATTATCCTCCAATCATTCTTTTTCATCTTTCAATCAACTTTTTTCTCAACAATTAACTCAATTTTAACTATTCAATCAATTTTATTCCTCCTCCAAAGCAACAATTCAACTATCAATCAACATGTGAGCTCACCTGAGTTCCACCTCTTGATCAATATGTTCCACCTCTCAATCAATCCTCTCCAAAAATTTATAAATTGAGCATTCAATCTCCATTTTCAACAATCACGATCATTAACTTTGAATCTTTGTGTCAATTGCAAGTTGCCAACGTAATATCTGAGAGCTATCATACCACAAAGAAGAGAAGAACAATGGATGTCATGATGCACAATAGGGAGTTTTATATTGTTTAATTTGATTCTATTGTGCATTAATTTCATTGGTTTATGTTTGAATTACTTGAGTAGTTAAGGAATTCATGATTTTCCTTATTTCCTATTAAGAAATGATGATTTTAAGCATATACATTTTGGTGAACCTGACGTGAACAACAACTAATTAACCCTCTATGGTTTCTATGTAATTTTTGCAGATCGTGCGGATTTTTAAACTTTTTGTAGGTTTTTGTACGGATTTCAAATGCAGAATAAAACATCACACAGACAAAATCATGCAATCGCATAGACAAAATTATGCATTTGATCATATAGGGTGACGCATTCATGCAAAATCCGTCACGCATTCACCTAGATAACATTATGTATTTGCCAAAATAGCATTACGCATTCGCCATTCATATTTAGGCATTCTGTCTGTTTCATTTTCCTATTTTTTTTAATCCTCTGTTCTATCTAAATTATGCATTAAAATTTTGTACATCTGAAGATTTTTTTAATCCTTATATGATGCTTTCAATTTAACATCTTACGACACATAAGGTAATATTTAAGATTGCAGGTTCTCGAAGAACAACAGAACAAAGGAGGCAAGCCAGACGTTATCAATGAATTCTAAAGACAGAAAAAAGGATACAAGACCTAGAGGACCAACCAGCTATTGATAGATACAACAACCTAGTTCTATCATACAGAGTGAAATATGACTTGCTTAATATAGAATGGTTGATGAGAGATCTGACTAGGGCCTCACAATCTATTTTGCAGGTTTCTGATTAAATCTAGGATTTTTAGATTTTTTTAAAATTGTATGTTTATCTGTCATGCATTCACTCTTCTATTTTCACACATTCGCCCTGTTAGTTTTATGCATTCGCTTAGTCATTATCACGCAAACGCTCAGACACTTTTATGCATTTTCTCAAACAACATCACACATTAGTTTAAAAGGTAGTTTGATTTTTTGTTTTTCTGTGTATTTTTTGGTTATTGATTCCCTGTTTGCGATGTGTGGCGACATTACAGAGAAGGCTTGATCATCCCAGATTATTTTGGAAACCACTAACAATTTGATTTCAGGATCCTTTAAAGTTAAATCACTTTTGGATTTTGGGTTTAAAATTGACATGCATGCTTTCACACTTCAGCTTGGTGCTTAAAACAAATCTAGTTAAAAATTGACATGCATACTTTCACACTTCAGCTTGGTGCTTAAAACAAACTTGGTTAAAATTGACATGCATGCTTCCACACTTCAACTTGGTGCTTAAAATTGATTTTGGGTTTAAAATTGACATGCATGATCTCACACTTCACTTTCGTGTTTAAAATAGACATGCACATGTGTGTATTTCACACCTCAATTTGGGCTTTTAAAATGAACGTGAATCAGGCTTAACAGAATAAATCACACATTGCAATATTTAAGGGAAAAATAACTTATTATTGTGTCTAGGGTGGACCTATTGTTGCATTAAGTACCTTTCCACCTTCCTTCGGGGTCTTGGGAGAGAGAGAAAGGTGATAACGACACCCACATTTCTTTTTAGTAGTGAGGGGTATCTTTGATTGGGGATTTCATCACCCCACAAAGGTACTTCAAATTGGGATGCATTGGGGATATCATCTCTCCCAGCATAATCTCAAGTGGGTTTTTCAAGCCGCTATATAAATATACTAGTCATGCGGCTCGAGTGTTGAGTGAATTCAACGTATGTGGGGGCCTTCCTTACACTGATGAGCTTAACTAAAGCCTTAAGTGGCTTTCTCTAAGAATTTGTTGTTGGATTGGGACCCCTCAAAACTTACATAAGAACCAATTTAGTTGCCCAAAACTCGTGTTTACTGGTTCCGAGTGTGCGGATTATTAGGGTTTCAAGCAGATTCGAAGCAAATATGAACTAACAATTATATGCATATTTAAATACAAAAGATAAAGAAATAAAACAGGACACAGATAACACAGAGATTTAACGTGGTTCACCCATAATGGGTTGCGTCCACCATACATAGCCGTCCAATCTTTCTTATTATCCAGCAAAAATAGTACATCAACTTTACAATGCCTTAAGCATCCCAGCCGCTTATAACATGCATTTTTAGGGCAACAAACAAAGTCGGCCTTTTTAGGGTTTTATTACAATGTCGGTTTTCATCAACAAAAAATAGCAAAAAAAAATTTCTCAGGGGCTGCCGCCCCCGAACCCTCGCTTTTCTCAGGGACTGCCATCCCCGAACCCCTGCCCAGGGCTTGGCCCGACCCCGTACCCCGGTGAGGATACGTGCAGAGTGTACAGTACTTTGTTGATCAGTCGCCACATTTCAACAATCTCCCACTTGGAGATTGATACTACACGACACCACTGTACATGCAACATCCGCTGGATAAAACACTAGGACTCGACTAGTATAAATTCCATAATTATTAATCAAGAAGACCAATAGAAATTGATGAAGAAATCAGCTTCTCCTATGGAACTGCCTTCGTGAACATATCGACAGGATTCTCACTTGTGTGAATCTTCTCAAGCCATAACTGACCCTCCTCCAAAACAGTCCGGATGAAGTGGTACCTAAGCTGAATGTGCTTTGTCCTTGAATGAAAAGTAGAGTTCTTTGCAAGATGAATGGCACTCTGGCTATCAGTATACAATGGGTGATCCTCCTATGTCTGACCCAATTCCTCCAAAAAACATTGTAACCAAATCATCTCCTTGCTGGCTTCTATAGTAGCAACATACTCAGCTTTAGTGGTTGAAAGTCCAACAACCTTTTGCAGCCTAGAAACCCAACTGACTGCAGTTCCCCCTATAGTAAAAACATACCCTGTAGTACTCCTCCGTGAATCAATATCACCTGCCAGATCAGAGTTAACAAATCCACTTAGAGCAGCATTAGATCCTTTGAAACATAATGCCTTCGTAGTAGTTCCTTTCAAATACCGAAGAATCCATTTCACAGCATTCCAATGTTCCATACCCGGATTACTCATAAACCTACTCACAATTCCCACTGCATGTGCAATATCTGGCTTGTGCATACCATTGCATACATCAGACTGCCAACAGCTGATGAATACGGGATGTTAGACATTTTATTAACATCTTCCTGTGCCTTTGGGCACATCTCCTTAGTCAATTTGAAATGACTAGCCAAAGGTGTACTAACTGGTTTTGCATCCTGCATGTTAAATCTTTTCAACACCTTCTTTATATACTCACTTTGGGAAAAATTCAAGGTTCTATTTTTCCTATCCCGTATAATCCTCATACCGAGAATTTGCTTTGTTGCACCCAAATCCTTCATAGCAAATGACCTGGAGAATTTCTGTTTAAGATCATTTATATGTTGCATGTTAAACCCAGCAACAAGCATGTCATCAACATAAAGCAACAGGATAATATAACTGCCATTATCAAATCTCTTAAAATATAAACAATGATCAGAATGACATCTATGATAACCGTGTTCAGCCATGAAACTATCAAATTTTAAATACCATTGTCGGGGTGCTTGCTTTAGGCCATACAAACTTTTCTTCAACTTACACACCAAGTTCTCCTTACCTTTGACCTCATATCCCTGTGGTTGCAACATGTAAATTTCCTCCTCCAAATCTCCATGGAGAAAAATTGTTTTGACATTTAATTGTTCAAGATGTAAATCATCTGCAGCCACAAGACTAAGTACAGTTCTAATTGAAGTCATTTTTACAACTGGAGAAAATATTTCATCATAATCTATACCCTTTTTCTGTGCAAAACCTTTTACCACAAGTTTGGTCTTATATCTTTTTTGACCTCCTTCCTCCTCCTTCAGTTGATAAACCCATTTGTTAGGCAAGGCTCTTTTTTCTACAAGTAAAGGGACTAAGTCCCAAGTCTTATTTTTCATCAAGGAGTCCATCTCCTCTTTCATGCCTAGCTCCCACTATTGTTTGGCATCTACCTGCATTACTTCTTCATATTCTTCTGGTTCACCAGAATCCGTTAATAAAATAGAATACAAAGAAGGAGAAAATATTTCAGGGGGTCTACTTGTCCTCGTAGAACGTCTAACACTTGCAGGAGTTTGTGGGACAATCTATTGTTGCTGAGCATTAGGTACCTGTGGCATTTCATTTTCAAGAATCTCATCCAACACCACATATTCTTGTTTGTCCTGTTCATGCTTCTTTCCCTACATATGTTCTTTATACATAACCTTCTTATTGAATATAACATCTCTACTTCTAATTATTTTCTTATTTTCAAAATCCCATAACCGATAGCCATATTCATCTATCCCATATCCAATGAAGGTACATTTCTAAGATTTAGCATCAAGCTTGGTTCTGTTTTCTTTATCAACATGGACAAAAGCTTCGCAACCAAAAGTTTTTAGAAAAGAATAATTTACCTTTTTACCAGTCCATGCCTCCTCTGGAATACCAACATCCAAAGGGGTTGAAGGTCCTCTATTTATCAAATAGACAGCAGTATGTATAGCATTTGCCCAAAAATGTAAGGGCAATCTAGCATGCAATCTCATGCTCCTCGCACGTTCCATGATAGTCCTATTCATTCTCTCTGACACACCATTTTCCTATGGAGTTCCTGGAACTATCTTCTACTTTTGAATCCCATTTAAGGAACAATAATCTTCAAATGCTTTACTGCAATACTCACCTCCATTATCCGATCTGAGACACTTCAACTTTTTTCCTATCTCATTCTCAACCAAAGCTTTCCATTTCTTAAAAGTTTCAAAAACATCTGATTTTTGTTTTAGGAAATATACCCATGTTTTTCTGTTTGAGTCATCAATAAAAATAACATAATAACAAGAACCACCAAGAGATGATGCCTGAGCCAATCCCCATACATCTGAATGTACAAGCTCTAACTTCTCACTCTTCTTCTCTTTCCCAACCTTGAGAAATATGACTCTTTTTTGTTTACCATAAACACAATTTTCACATAACTCTAAATCAATCTTCTTTAGTCCTAGCAATAGATTTTTGGAGTGAAGGATTTTCATCCCTTTCTCACTCATGTGCCCAAGCCTATGGTGCCACATTATCGAATCTGTTCTTGCAACATTTATTGTTGTTGTCCCTACAGTAACTTTATCTATAGCAACTAAGGTAGAGTAAGTGTTACCAGTACACAGATATAATGTGCCTACCTTCGCACCTTTAGCTACTACTAATGATCCTTTAGTGACCTTCCACATACTGTCTGAGAAGGTAACTATGCAACCTTCACTACCAAGTTGCCTTGCAGAAATTAAATTTCTTCTTAAATCAGGAACATGTCTTACCTCCTGCAGAAACCAATCATTACCATTCTGCAACTTGATCTTTATCTTTCCTTTTCCAAAAATTTTACAGGGCTCATCATCATCCAAATATACCTGTCTAAAATCACCTTGAACATAATCTAAAAAATATTTTCTATGGGGTGTAGCATGAAATGAAGCCCCAGAATCTATTACCTAGGAATCATTAACATTATCCAAACATAAGATTAAAGCATCTTGTAAAGTATTACTTGCAATATTAGCTTCCTTACTGTCATTTTCATTTTTGTCTCCTTCTTTGTTTTTTCGAGACCAACAGTCTTTCTTTAGATGACCAGGCTTTTCGCAGTACCAGCAATCTTTCTTTCCTCTAGATTGAGAGCATCCTTTCTTTGACTTCCTTCGTGACTTCTCATTCCCAGGGCCTTTTCCTCTTTCCTTTGATCTTCCTCTATTTTCCACATTCAAAACACTACCCAATGATGTTGAAGTCTCACCTGTGCTTTTCCTTCACATTTCCTCACTTAGGATAACACCAACAATATCATCAAATACCAAAGTATTTTTACCAGAGATAGAGTTACGTACAGCCATAACCAAGCTATTCCAGCTTTCTGGCAAAGAACATAAAATCAAGAGAGCCCTAACCTCTTCTGCAAAGGTAATTTTTACCGAAGACAATTGACTGGTAATTGTATTAAATTCATTTAAGTGCTCTACTACAGATCCTCCCTCACTCATTTTCAAATTAAACAAACGCTTCATAAGAAATACCTTATTCGAAGCCGAGGGTTTCTCATACAACTTAGCCAATGTTGCCATCAAATCTATGACTATTTTTGCTTCTATTATATTGAATGCTACAGACGGCGCAAGGCATAATTGAATGGATCCCAGTGCCTTTCTATCTAAAATGTCCCACTCTTCATCTGACATTGTGGTCGGTTTCTTTGCCTTTCCTTCCAATGGCCGCCACAAATCCTTTTGATATAGGTAATCCTCCATCTGCATTTTCCATAACTGATAATTCTGGCCGTTAAAAATTTCAACTTTGAATTTGGAATCCTCCATTGCTCCCACTCAAATTTGAAAGTCCTGCCAATTTACAGAAAACCTCGCTCTGATACCAATTGTTAGGGTTTCAAGCAGATCCGAAGCAAATATGAACTAACAATTATATGCAGATTTAAATACAAAAGATAAAGAAATAAAACAGGACACAGATAACACAGAGATTTAACGTGGTTCGCCCAAAATGAGTTACGTCCACCATACACAGCCGTCCAATCTTTCTTATTATCCAGCAAAAATAGTTCATCAACCTTACAATGCCTTAAGCATCCCAGCTGCTTATAACATGCATTTTTAGGGCAACAAACAAAGTCGGCCTTTTTAGGGTTTTATTACAATGTCGGTTTTCATCAACAAAAAATGGCAAAAAAATTTCAACACGGATCGTACCCCATAGATACCCTCCATGTACCTTGCATGATGAGATAGAAAATCCTTGGTGATAAGATCTTTGGATCTTCAGAGTAAGAGAGACTAGCATGCTCGAGAAGTGTGTGTCATGGAGTGGAGCCAGTGCTGCTAGACTCTCTATTTGTTCATCTTGTTTTGGTATTTTGTTGCGAGGGGGCCATTAAACAGTTTCCACTTTCTAGCCTAAGATTGTCTTTTGTGTTGTTGTAGGGGCCCCATTAATTTCACTATTTGAGGAAATAAAAAATAATGGCATTATTAGGGAATAAAGAATGGTGGATGTTGAAAATAGACTCAACAAAATCAATACATGTCTCAGAAGCATTGATGAACAAAGTTATAACATTCTGAAGGCCTCGTCTGACAACATCAAAATCCTGATCAGTAAGCTGGAGAATGAGAAGGGATCCCTGGAGCAGGAACCTGACATGGAGGATGTGGAAGGTGTGCAAGGACCAAGAATGAGGACCAGAGGCAAGAAGAGGGAGAAAAAGCTAAACAAGGAAATTGAAGAGCTCAAAGTTGCTTCGGCGAATTATGACTTGTTGGTCATCAAGGCTACTAAACTTCTTAAGTCTTTGTAGGTGTTGCTAGCTATCTAGGTCTTTATTTCTAGTTTTTTCTGCTTTGTTATTCCTAGTTTTTTGTTGTTCGTTCGGGTTGTTGGCTATCTTGTCAGTCTTTTATATGTTGTCTTTATGTTGGTCTAGTTGATCTTTGCTAAACTATCTTTTGATCTTTTTGTAAAAGGTTTTGGGTCCTTAAAGCCTATTTTTCTAATTAATCAGAACAAAATCTCTAATTCATTCGAGACACCTAGTTGATCACATGACTAGTGAAAAATCTAAAATTCTACTTCAGTGCCATTGTAATTGTCACACCCAAGTAGGTTTCATTACTTACAAGTCAAGGCAAGAAAATAACAAATAAAAAGTGTTATACAAATATTCATCTCAAGGCAAAAAAATAATGATATATAACTGAAATATCATGCATACAAGTGTGACAAAAAGCTTGACTATGGGAACACGCAAGTAACTCCATCAGGGCTATGGGCACCTATTGGCAATGGGCCATATTCGAGAAATTATAGTCTATAACCTCGTCAGAGCTCTAAAAGCTTGTTGGTAGTGAGGCTCTATTCGAGATGCTTTTGAAGTTATAATAATCCATGTAGCTAGTCATATAGGATGCTAAGGATCTTTAGTGAACACAAGAGCAGGAATTAACTCATTTGCACACACATGGGCAAAAGAAGATCAAAGTTTCAAGAACCAATGGGGAAGTTTTTTGCATCTCCATTTGTAAATCCTAGTCACTAAGTGTGTTAATTTGGATGTTCCAAGGGACCTTAAGGATCAATTGACTACTTATCTATGAAATGTTTTGAACCTCTACTTCAATTGGTGTATTACAAAATGCTAAACAAGCACAGTCATCCTTGTTCGAATATGAAATGCATCTTCATAATGCATATTGCATTAATATAAGTCATGTCAAAAATTTATTGTCTCCACATGCATTTTGCAGATCATCATGTCATATTGGTCTGCATACTGGGGGCATAGCTAAAAAAATAATAAAAATCATAAAAAGCCCTGAAAAAATTCAAAAACATTGAAAAATAAAAAGTCAACCAAAAACATTCAAATAAAGTCCTGAAAAAATTCAAAAACATTGAAAAAACAAAAAATCAACCAAAACAATCAAAATCAATCAAAAAACTTGCAATAAAATGTCTCGCAAGAATCAAACACCCTAGCAAATATCCAACAAACACTTTGCATGAAGTTAACAAAGGATACAACTATCTAATCAAACATCTGCAATCAAATTGATCAAGTTGTCTAATCAATTGTATCAATATCCATATCAAGTGATCATTGTCTTGTCATAAACAGAAGAGGATACACTCGAAATCAAACAGGTCAGTCTTAAACGGGGTTCACAACTTTTTGAGATTAGACATTATCAACTATCACATCAAGCAATCAAAACGAAGACACATATCAATATGGCTACTGGATTTTGTCCTAGTTAGTCTTTATCTTTTATCATTTGGCGATAGATCATGTTTCTATGCTACTCAAGGATGTCCACAAGTGACTAGAGGAGCCAAGATGGTCATGATCTTTTTCTTTGTTTGTTGTTTGTGGTGTGAACCAATAAAGTTTTGGGGCAATAATTCCAGTGGGTGTCTATGATTGGTACGTTCATTCGGCAAGTATCCCATGAAGGATAACTATGCTTGTGACTATCCCACATACCTCGACCCTTGGCATTATTCCCAGAATGGAGGGTTCGCTCCTTGTCTACTACGTGTTTGTTTCTTCAATGAGATATCTTTACATCTTGGTTCCTTATAACCTGATGTGCAAAGCTCCATTGTTACATAATAAGGCTCAATGATGAATATATATTGTGCTATAAATAAAGGCACAAAAGTTCATGAAAACCATCATCTTCATTTTCAGTCTATCATTATCAATCTATAATCTCATATCAATCATCCTCAATTGCTTCTAATTCTCATATTTCATTCTATTTCATTCACAGGTTCATTCTCTCATATTCTATCTCAATATCATCTTCACATCACCTATCTCTATCTCTAATCAGCTAACTATTCTTCTATCTCGCATTCTTCTTCATTTGAGAAATCATTCATACCTTTAATGCATAAACAATCTCTCGAGGGGGCATATTTATACCCTAAGCATCATTGGGGCATACTGGGGTAGATTGTTTTTTGTTTTCTTTGAAATAAAGTCATTCTGACATTGTCTCAAAGAGGGGCAAATGTAGACACCCAAAAATGTCTCATTGATCATGTACTAATTATTTGTCCAATTAGTTAAATAATTATTTAATTAAGCTAATTAATCTTATTCTTCTAAATTCATTTCCTCATCATCTTACTAATAATTCTATTTCAATTCTATCATCGTTTAATCATTTAAACTATTTTCTAATGTTAATTAAATATTTATTATTTAATTAATTATAATTATTAATCCTTAAATTTAAATAATCTTAATTATTTAAATAAATTCATTTTCAATTTCTATCTCTATTCAATTAATCATTCAACACTCTTCTAAATATTAATTAAATATTTATTATTTAATTAATTGTGATTTTAATCCTTTGATTTAATAATCTTTATTATTTAATTAAATTCAATTTTTAAATAATTAAAGAAACTATTTAATTATTTAATTAGCTAATTAATTCTAATTCCAAATCCCCAAATTCTAATTTCTTCTAATTTCATTTAATTTCATTAATTCTCCAAATTCAAATTCATATTCTTCTAATTTCATTTAATTTTTCTAAATTTCATTCAAATTCATATTTCTTCTAATTCTTCTAAATTCAAATACATGTGCATGATTTCAAAAATCAAATTGAAAATCAAAGTCAAAGTTCTAAATGTATTCAAATAACAAAATTGAATTTAAAATAAATTCAATATTTGAATTAAATCTCATACAAAGATTAAATTGAAAATCAAAGTCAAAGTGCAAGCACATGCTAAATCAATTAATTAATTAATTAAATCAAATATCTTTTCAATTGCTATTTCTATCTTCCACTTTGTTTTTTTCCAAAAGCATTCAATCAATCATCTTCAATTAACGTTTCAATCTATTTAATTAATCATTACAATTAATTGATTAATTACATCATTTCTTTAATTCTATCCAATCATTCTATTTCTATCTTCCAATTAGCTTTTTCTAAATAAAGCTTTCTTTATCATCAATCAATTATCCTCCAATCATTCTTTTTCATCTTTCAATCAGTTAACTCAATGAACTATTCAATCAGTTATATTCCTCCTCCAAATCACAAGTTCAACTATCAATCAACATGTGAGCTCACTTGAGTTCCACCTCTTGATCAATCTGTTTCACCTCTCAAACAATCCTCTCCAAAAACCTATAAATTGAGCATTCAATCTCCATTTTCAACAATCACGATCACGAACAATCATGAACTTTAAATATTTGTGTCAATTGTAGGTTGCCAGCGTAATATCTAAGAGCCATCATACCACAGAGAAGAGAAGAACAATGGAAGCCATGATGCACAATAGGGAGTTTTATATTGTTTAATTTGATTCTATTATGCATCTATTTCATTGGTTTATGTTTGAATTACTTGAGTAGTTAAGGAATTCATGATTTTCCTTATTTCCTATTAAGCAATGATGATTTTAAGCATATACAACATGCATACAAATTAATAAGACTATGCATCAATACATGCCCCACCCACATGCTGCTCTTTTTTCATTTATTTTGGGCTCATTGTTTTGATTTGACACCACATTGCTCCTTATTGAAGGTAGTGACCTTGTAATATTTGGTTGAATTTTAATTTTTGTGAAGGCATCTTCACCCTAGTTGATATCCTCATGCAAAATATTTTACATCATTAATTAAAAGTGGCAATCTTGATCACTAATATCATGTTATCTCTTGAAGTATTCAAAACGACAATTGTGTTAGATGCTCTACAACTTCCTATAGCTAAAAAATATGAATCTCCAAGAAACTTAAAATGATAATTCTTGAAGCTCTCAATTTATATTCAATACTTTCATAATATGTCTCACAAGATTGATTCTCAATCTTAAACACAAAACCAAGTTTTGAATTCAAGTGTAACTTTTACATTGTGACATTAAAAATATAAACTACAATTTTACAATATCTTTAACATTACAACAAAATTTACTCAGTTTTAAATTTCAACATGTAATTATGTTATAGTGCGAAATTAGAAGTTGATAGTTTGTTATGCTTTGAAGATAGAATGCACTTTTCCAGCCACAGGGATTAATAACCAAGATAATATAGGAATCTCTGAATGCCTTCTATCATCGACATAAAGAATGAGAAAGGCACTAGGAGATCTTAGACTATTATGTTTCTGGTCAAGAATGAAGAAAGAAGCAATAAAATTTGTGGTACAATGTCTAGACACTTCAAGCATGTGCACTCAATTGGATTTCTTTATTTGCAAAATATTCCTAAGTACAAGTGCCAAAAAATAATTTTTGGTTTTAAATAGTGATTAATAAAAACACCTTTTAAGTGTAACATTATCCTACTTGTTGATTGACTTACTAATGTAGTAGACTTCATATCATTGAATCTAAAAATTATTCGCCTACCATAGCAAGAAGGTTTGTAAAGGAAGTTTTTTAGGTTTCATAAAGAACAATAAAAGACTATATCAAATAGGAATATGAGAATGACTTCAAGATTTTGAACAACATTATTGAATTTTGGCAATTCCTACCATCCAAGTATAGATGGGCAAACAAATAGACCAGATTGGATTGTAGAAGATTGGATTGTAGAGGATTTCTTGTGAATGTTATGGATCAACAATATAACTATGAACAAAACTTTCCTAAATAGTTGAGTTCACATATGATACCTCATATTATTCATGCATTAATATGTCACTACTAAAGGTATTGTATGAAAGGAAGTGAGCACTCCCTTAACTCTGGCTAAGTTATAGGATTGCATGGAAATTAGAGCTAAGATGTTACATGGCATGGAGGACCAAGTCAAAATACTAAGGAAAAAATTAAAGGAAATAATTGATAGAGCTAAGTGAACCCTATTGAAATTCTAGTTAGGGTAAAATATTTCTCAAAGTAGAATTTCATAATACATTCAAAATGTCACAAAAGATCAACCCCATGTCATATAAATTTTTATTCTCATCTACTCTACACATTAATCAATAATTTGTTCCATGTGTCACATCTAAAATTGTATGTGGAAACATTAATTTGCATGTTTAATTGGGATGTGTTACAAGTACAAGATTTGGGAATCATAACCATGTAGTTGTTGGGAATTAAGGTGTCTAAACCTTGGCTATTCCGAAGTTATTTATTTATCATTTGCATTTTTCTTACATATTTGACATTTATACTATTAAATATTTATGCTCCATAAAGAAGGGGTGTAAGAGTTTGAGTTGACACTTTTGCCACATGTCAATGCCTTGAAAAATAAGTTATTAATTGTCAAAAGATATTGATTTAGTGGTCTAACATGGAAAACCTATTTTTAAGGATGTTATGAAATATTTTATGACAAGTGCAAGGGCTAAAAATAGAGGAGATTATTTTGGACAATCATGTTGATGAAATATTTATGATACATGTAAGGAGATCTTTGCATAAATTATTAATAGTCTATGGTGCATGTAAGAGCATCTCCTATTTTCTACTGATTTTATGATATAGTATTGAGTTTTGCTTATTTAGCAAATAGATTATTACTATTATGAATAAAGGTTATATAATTATGTTACAAAATTATTTGATTGTTGAGTTGTCATTGCAAGGTACTTAGTCTCAATCAAAGGGAGAAAAGGGGTAGGATGGTGTTATGAATTTGTAGTGTCAAGGATAGATGACAAGGTACATTAATCTTTTATTTTATCATCCAAAATGAGATAACTATAAAATATTTTAACTTTGTTGATCTCTGTCTTGGTCGATTGATAATTTTGGTCATTTTTTAATTCTTGTGTTATTGTTCATTTAAACCAATCTATTAGAAATGTCTTACAACCATTCTCAATAGTCGATCAAGGTTG
The DNA here is from genome assembly GCF_030272615.1 of Cryptomeria japonica. Classification (NCBI taxonomy): domain Eukaryota; kingdom Viridiplantae; phylum Streptophyta; class Pinopsida; order Cupressales; family Cupressaceae; genus Cryptomeria; species Cryptomeria japonica. The sequence goes on from NC_081410.1 coordinate 416,435,682, forward strand.
ATCCTTGTTGTTAATCTATCATTTATGATCTTAAAGACATTTTAGGAGATTTGTAACTTTCTTTTGAAAATGTCATTATATAATTACATATAATAATTCAACCTGATCCTAAACGATGAACCCTAGCATAACATATTCATAAAATCTACTCAAACCCAAGACCCTCTATAATCAACACTCCATTTGGTTTTTTCTTAATTGTTGGAATACTTTAATTTGAATGCCATGGAATATTCAAAAGGAATGGATATAATTTTGTTAAATACAAAATAATAGGCATTCATTTGAATGTTATTAGAGAAGTGGTTGAAGTGGTGGTATACACCCCACAATACTAAGATGATTATGGTGTGTTTAGGGTCACACCACTCTAGTGTAGTCCTTAAAGGACTCGCGCTTTTATTTTCATGATGTGGGAGTGTCATGAGATTGTAGTGATTACATTTAAGCTTGTTAGATGGAAGATTACATAGACTTACATTTTATTATTACATTTAAAATTTAATGAAGGTTGAGTTGCCCAAGATACAAGGATATTTCCTTCTTATTCCAATTATAACCAAAATAAATTAGTGCATTTTGAGATTAAGGTCAAAAAGAAAAAAGATGTGCATGTTGAAGAATAGAATTTTGGATCAAGTTTTAGAGAGGAGGAAGAGGGTTTAGGCAACAATTCCAAGTAGGATGGGTATATAGATTAATAAATCCTCTTACTCTAGTCTTGAGATTATCCATTAGAAAATTAAAACCCAAATAACAAGTATAGCCCACTATATTCTTACAATCTATTTTATTCTTACTTAATAATGATGAAGCAAGATATTTTAGGGAGCCTCTTTTTCATAGGATAGTGATTCTTGGATGAAAGTCATGCAAGAGGCCATGATGGAATTGGATAATTGTGACACGTTATACCTTATTATTTTTCCTGGTGGAAGGAATCTCATTGTATGTAAGTGGATGTAAAAATATGAAAGTAGAATAAAATGACTAAGAGAGGCACAAGACTAGATTGCTAACAATGGTCACTCCCAAGAAGAGGGAGTTAATTCTGGTGAAATTCTCTCTAGTTGCCTAATTATCTTCCATTAGATTTGTGTTATCTATTGCCACAACATATGATTTTGAGATTGAACAAATGGATTTTAAACTATTTTCTTTCATGGAAATCTTGAAGAATAATTCTATATGCAACAACTAGATGGGTGTCACTGAAAGGGAAATAAAATTTGGTTTGTAGGTTAAAATGGTCTTTGTGTGTTTTAAAATAATAACCTCAAATGTGGTATCAAAATTTTGATACATTTTATTTCAAGTTGTTTTTTTTTAGAAGTGAAGGGGATAAATATGTTATATTAAATGTATTGATGATTAAATTGTAATTATTGTTTTATATGTGGATGACATGTTATTTATTGGTCAGATAAAGGTAATGGTTAAGGATCCTTTTTACAACACTTGACATGAAGTATCTAGGGGTGGCTAAGCTCATTTGGCAAGTAGAAATTAGCAAAGATCAAGATTAAAAAAAAAAATTCTTATTCAAATGGGGATGCTAGTGACACTATTTGTTAATAGTTCTCTATGCATAATTACAATCTTGTGATTATTCTTGTACCTATATGAACTAATATTTTATCAGCTATATTTTAAAAATCATATGAAAATGTTAAAGACATGTATAAAGTGTCTTAAGATAGTTTTTTTAAGAATCTTAATGTATACAATTATCTATGCAAGACTAGATAATTCTCAAGCAAAGAGAGTTCTTAGAAAGTTTGTGTTTAACCTTGATAGAGAACATTGAACTTTTAGTAAGTGGGTTAATGATATTTTTTAGGTACTTTTGATTATTTCTTATTATATCATGGTTCTAATGACGATGGGTAAGTTGGTAGACAAGGAGATCCTTTATCTCCTTTCTTATTTATCATTATGGCAGAAGCTTTTAGTCGATTGCTTATTAAGCAAAGGGATCTGAGCTTTTGGCAAGGGGTGTTAATTCCTAACTCTAATATTTCAGTCACTCATAACCTTTTTGCCGATGATACACTTTTATTTGGGTCCTCTTCTATTCAAGAGGCTACTCATATTAAATTTATTCTGGATACTTATACTGTTGGATCTGGCCAACAAATTAGCCCCCACAAATCCAAGATCTTCATTTTTAATACTCCTCAGTTGGTGGCTGATAGACTTGTGAATATCTTAGGTTTCCTAGTAGACTCTCTTCCTTCTACCTATTTGGGGATTCCTTTCTTTATGGGATTTGCTAAGTCTTCTTTTTGGAATTCGATTATTGAGAGACTTAAATCTCATATTTCTGCTTGGAAGGCTAGGTGGTTGTCTCTTTCAGGTAGGATACTTCTCATTAAAATAGTCCTATCTGCCATTCCTAATTACTATATCTCAGTTCTTCAAGCTCCCAGATCAGTCATCTCCCAAATTGAAAAGATTATTCGATCTTTTCTTTGGAAAAATAACATGATAGAAGATAAAAGATTTCACTGATTTCTTTGACCAAGATGTCTCTTTCCAATCAAGTTGGTGGTGTTGGGATTCAGGACTTATCTAAAAGAAATAGGGCTTTTGGGGGCAAACTAGTTTGGTCTATGTATACTAAGCCCCAATCTTTGTGGTGCCAAATTATGCAAGCTAAGCATTTGGATTCCCAGAATCCTGTTAGGATCTTCATAATTTCTAATCCTCCATAGGGGTCTACTATTTGGAACTTTATGATCTCATGTAGGGAAGTGGTCTCTAATTTTCTCTCCTGGCAGGTCCATTCGAGGGAGGATATTCTTTTTTGGAAAGACTCTTGGAATGGCTTTCCTCTCCTTTCGTAGCATGATTCTCTTGCTTCTGTTTCAGTTGTTCTTTCTCAATCATGGGGAGTTAGATTGGTTGATTATGTAGATAGTGTTGATCAGTTTTCTCACAAGGTCTCATGGAAGGATCCCTCTACTCTTCCATTGTCCTTGTAGGAAATTCAAAATTTTAAATCTGTTTTGCAAGACCGAGTGGCTTTCCTTTCTAAAATCAAAGATCAACTTATCTGGTGCCCTTCTAAATCGGGAAACTACTTTGTTAAAGAAGGATATTTTGTTGTTCAACAAATGGCCAATCAAAATGCTCCTCATCGTGCCTTTTTGCTTTGTTGGAATAATTCAGTATTACCTAAAGCTGGTGTTTTTTCCTGGCTCGCGCTGCAAAATAGAATTTTAACTAGTGACTGTTTAGTCAAATTTAATATTACAACCTCCTTTTCTTGTGTCTTATGTGGTAAAGCTCTTGAAGATGTCAATCATCTTTTTCTTCATTGTGAGTTTGTGAGTAGTTGTTGGCATTTTGTCCTCCAAAAGTTATCTCTTTCATTCCCTTTACCTTTATCTTTATGGGACATGTTTCAGTCTTGGCTAGTTTTGTATTCATCTTCTCTATTTGCTTGTTTGTGGTTTATAATTCCCTCTTTAGTCATATGGGCCATTTGGTGGGAAAGAAACAAGCACATTTTTAGATGTGACTCATCGGATTTATTGGTTATTCTTGGGATTTTGGAAAGAAGTATTATTGAGCAAGTTAATGCTCATGTTCAGAAATATTTTAATATGAATTCAAAGTTCTCATCCTGTGACAATTTTATGATCTCTTCTTGGAAAAGTATCATTATTCCTGTATCACCCGCCTTTCCAAGGATTTAGAAAACACCTATAGACAGAAATTCTATAAAATGGTATCCTCCTAATGCCCCTTTTTGTAAATTGAATTTTGATGGTTCCTCCCGTGGAAATCATGGTGATTCAAGAATTGGGATAGTTTTTCGTGATCATTTGGGTTTTTTTATTAGCATTAAAAGCTATGCCAATTTCTTCTGACACAAATAATATGGCCGAGGCTTGTGCTCTTTTAGAAGGTCTTGTTATGGCTAAGGATTTGAATTTCAAATACCTTCATATTGAAGGTGATTCGGCTATTGTCATTAATGCTTGCAAGGCAAGAAAAGCTGATAATTGGCATTTTTGGTATATTCTTGAACAAATATGGACTCTTCTTGATACATTTGAGCACCTCATCATCTCACATGTTTATTGTGAAGGTAATGCATTGGCTGATTGCCTTACTAATATGGGTTGTGAAAAAACTATTATTGATTCCTCTCGATTGGGGTGTGATTTGATGAGCTTCCCAAACCTATTAAGTATAGCTTGTAGAGAGTCGAGTATTTAATCTTTCTTATTATATGATTGCTCATTTATATGAGTTGATATTCTCTTCTCTCGGTGAGGTATTTCTTTTCATAATTCCATTTGGTTTTGATTTGAGGAACTTTGCTTTACTCGGTCATCAGTTGGCATTCATTAATGATGAGTTGGTTGTTATTGATGTTGTTTGTGTGTTTGGTACTCTCTTTTGGTGCAAAATCTAGAGATATTTATTTTCACATTGGGAATCTATCCTTCATATGCTATTTAAAGTTTGGTGTGGCGTTGTTTTCGTGATCATCTCTGTATGTTGCTTCTTTTGGTTTGTCAGATTTTTTATGATATATCTCCTCTTTCTTTTCATTTATGACATAAAAACTTTGGGCTTCATTTCTCTCTAGCATTTCAGCATTCACCTCTTCTCCTTTGGCATTTGTCTATAATGGTGGACCGCAGATCTCATGTCATTGGTGTCAGTCATGTTTTGGACCCTTGTGTTTCTTGTAAATTTTGTGTTCTGTAGTATATATATTTTGGTTGCAGGTATTTTTTGGTGCAGGGGCATGTCAATTTTGGTTGCAGGAGTTCTTTTTGCAAGGCCTTCAAGATATCCCAGGAACTTATTTTGTAAATAAGCTTGCATGCTCCTATTCTGTAAAATGAGCTTGCATGCTCCTATTTGTAAATGAGCCTGCATGCTCCTTTGCTAATCTCTATTTTGTAACTAGCTCCAGCTAGATGATTGTTCACTACTTCTCTTCTATAGCCATGTTGATGAGCAATGACTAAAGTTTTTCTTGTTGGTTCTTTTCTCTGGGAGCTCAGTTTGAATCAATTTTTAAATATATTATAAAAATTATATATTATTAATAAAATATATCAAGTGGCATTGCCACCTTGCCAAAAAAAAAAACATAGATAGTCAAAGTTATACTAGTAGCTCGATATTTTCTAGATTTAGTGGTGGTATCAATTGAATGAGTATTAGGAAACACATGGTTACTTTATCTAATACGAAAATTGAGTATATTGATGCTATGCATGTCTATAAAAATACAATATTGTTATATAGAATATGTTTGGGAGTTGGTTTTGATTGCAAGATGATTCAAACTGGATGTGATGGTTAGAGTGCTATCTATTTGGCTATGAATTACATTTATTATACTCATATTAAGCATGTTGGTGTATAATATCACTTTGTTTGCAAGATGGTAGAGAATGGAAAGGTTGTGTTACACAAGCTTGACAATTTAATAGAATGTTGTGTAATCCTTAGCAAAGATTTTTTTTTTGTTGCAATGAGGCCATGGTCCTTACATCTTGTACTTGATTTACTTTATGTTTCCCCTTCTATCATTTAAAATATATAATATCAATTGGGAGAATCATTACATAGTGTGATATTTAAATATCAATCCTAATGTCTAATATCATATCTCTAAACATCTTGGAATTGGTACTTGGATACCCATGTAGGTGGCAGTGAAATATTAATATTTTATTATTCTCCTTGTAACTTGTAAATATTGGATGAAGTGGCATTAATATGGGAGGTGGAGTATGATGGTGGTGATTACAATTTGACTTGAATTGTGTATGCCACTTTCCTAATCCCAGGTCAAAGGAAAGAGTGGATAATCTTTGCATGTTAGGTGAAGTCCACAATGTGTAATGGGGTGCATAAGTTGGAACAAGTTTTTTAAATTGTGCCTCTTCACATGGGTCAAAGATGCTTGTGGGATTACACTTTCTATTCATAGATGCATTGATTAGTTACATGAGGGTTTTGATTTTTTGTAATACCATGGTTTTGGGGTGTTATGATTTCAATAATCCTCAACTCTCTCCTATATATTGTATACAATGGATTGAGGTTCAATGGCTATTTACATGTGCACATGTACTACCAAAATGTTGCTAGATTGAAGGGATAAATTTATTGATTATGCACTCTTGATTTAAATATTTAAACAAACATGTACTATTTGGTGGTAGAGTTTTTTCAAAAGAGGTTTCCCATGTACATTTAATGTTAATGTTATATATCATAATTCTTTGGACAATAAAATTTGTATTTTCTTTGCAAATCCTCCCTCTTGCAACCTTATGTATCCAATAAACTACATCCAACCTAAGGCATGCTATTTCTATGTTGTAATCCTTGAAGATCACATCCAACACTCCTTCTAACCCAATCTCATCCTATAACTTAAACACACTCAACTGTGGAGTTTTTCTCCAAAATCAAACTCACTTAACTTGCTACCACATTCACAAAACCTTTGGCATGTGTATGCCTCATAAACCATTCATTATAAATCCTTTTTTTTCAATATTTCATTACAAGATAAGTGACCTAAGTGGAACTGATATTGGGGAAACTATAAGATAAGTGCACTTGACTCGAGTAGTACTAGGATTGGTGAACTCTTGAGAATCCATGATGATTCACCCTTATTAGCATCACCTAGATAAAATGAGTGTGCAATGGACCATTAGTGATCATGAGAAGCTATTTGTTGCGAACCCAAATAATGAAATATGGGTAGATGAAGGTTGACTCAAAAAATGCACATGTAGTGGAATCTTGAAAAAAATCACATAAGTCGACAATATAAAAACACCACCTATTTAAAAATAGAATTACAATATATATATATATATATATATATATATACACACATGAGGCTTAAGTCTTGGTTTGGGGGGCTCATCTTGAGGTTTTTTCTCTTAGGAATGTGTCTTTTGATAGCTCGTCATTTGTTAATACATTTTCATTAATAAAAAATAATTTATTCTATCCTCCAAATGATTTTATTGTTAATATGGAAAAAATAGGACTATTGAAATTTTCATTTAAATTCTTATTCTCTTTATTTTCTTTCCTTTCATAGAATTATAGATTTCTTATTATCCTATCCTTCTACGAGTCCACATTTCTACTTACCACATCATCCAAATATTCTACACTAAATTATAGAGGTTTTAATTGAGAAATTGGGGTTAGTAATCCTTCCAACCCATCATTAATATGGCATTTAGGTGTGATGGGTCTAGATAAAAATTTGGCTCGTGAGTTAGAAACTCAAATGGTTGAGCACTCCTTCTTACAAGCCCTAGTTGATCACTACTACATCTAATATATATTCCCTAACTAACTCTATTGGTTCATCATATTCCTTTGAATAGTTTTCTAACCTTGTTAAATTCTCTTTTGAATTTATTATTAAGGTTATTGACTACTTTGATGTGTCAATGTTAATGAGTGGTATTGTATCTATTACTCTTTCTAATTTAGGCTTCTTCAAATTCTTTGTAGCAATCCTTCTAGAGTTCCCCAATGAGGTTCTTCTCAATCCTATTGCAATAACATTCCTCCCTATCCAAGGTATGTTTGATTGCCTCTCTTCATTGATATTAATCTCATATGCCATCTTAATTTCCTCAACAATATCTCTTAGATTCTTATTGTACTCATTTTTTATGCGTAATGAAGTTTATCCATCCCCAAAAGTTTAATCTAGATCTAACTCAATAATCACATCTTTTCAAGATCCCCCATTCTATAGTCATCCATTAGGTGCCCAACCTCTCTTAGGGCTAGGACCTAGAGTGTGCTACCACAATTCATAATCATTTCCATTATCTCATACAATCTCTTCTTGAAGCCTTTCTTACCACAACAATCTCCTTGGATTAACTCCTATCCTTATCACCAACAACTATAGTCCTGACTTTGAAACCAAATGTTATAACTACAAAAAGTGTGAAGGTCATAAGATCTTTTTCATGATCAAAGGTTAAGTTCAAATATATAGATACAAAATTGACCTCACATAAATTTAGAAAATAACTTAAAACAAATTTTATTGTTCTATGCCTAATATATATAAGATTAAGTGATTCCAATTAAAAATAAAAAATTATGATCAAAATAAAAGACAATTACCTATTATTATAAAAAAATAAAAAATCATTTCCACATGCCTTAATTTCTAAATTTTCATAAATTCTTTTATAAAATATATTAAACTTTAATTAAATTGAATTATTAATTATTACTTTATTTCTACAATTAACTTAAGAGATGAGAGATGCATACAATCTTATTTTACTCAAGGTTATAGGTTGTATAACCGAAGAGTACATGGAAAAGGAGCTCACCAACGGTCAAAGAATGACCCCAAAAAAATCCACATTGAAAATTTGTAGCCCTTCTTTAAAGTAAAGGGTAAAGTTAAAAAAGGTTGAAAGAAAAGATTTGCAATAGAGAATATAGGAAAGATAAATAGGAAAAGATGCTTCAAATGCTTCACCAGCAAATAAGACCTTTAGACCGATGTGAGTTTGTTCTCTTATACAAAAGATGAAAAAGTTTATTAAACGAACACAAAATCCTCACAGCCATGTCAAATAAAAGTGTATTCATAACACTTTTGTTTTGGATTTATTTTGTTCTCACTATTATATTATATTTTGAGTTTTTTTTATTTTTAATGGTGTAAATCTATTTTTCATTTTTATTAGTGTTAATATTAAATAAAATATGTAGTCGTAATTTTGAATCTAGTTTAAAATTATGTATAGTTCGAATCTTTTCGATTTTCAAATTCAAATTTTATTATAGATTCAAGTAACTGACTTCTAGTTAATTTTTTTGGTTGATTCAAATATCTAATATTGAAATTATGACATTAAAGTGTTGTATAAAAAATAACCCTAATTTATTTTAGGCTTACTATCTATAACATTATATCATTCAAGCACCTAAGCATCTAGAAGTATTTGAATTAATATTTGAGATCATGAAGATAGTATAGGCATTTACATTTTCACTTGGCATATCTTCCATTTTGTTCAAAAATATCAAATTGAATTTGAGGGTTTAACTAAGTCAAAAAGATTAGGGCGCACCACCCTTTTCAAAAGTAAGAGAATACATATTTTTCAAGATAAGAAGTGTAATTATAGACATAAATCAAAACCATAGATGTATGATTGAACTTGTATAGAACATATTGCCTCTTTCACCTTATTAGAACTTTATTATCTTATATTTAATAATAAAACTAAATTTAAATTATTGAACTTGAATTACAATATAATATCTCTATGTTATAAATGAAATGAAATACTTACATCATTTTACCAATTTTATCTCTATATTATAAATGAAATGAAATACTTACATCTTTTTACCAATTTTAAAAAATATTTATACTTAATATTTCATACTTAACTTCTTAATCTAATGTAATATAATTGTTAAACTTATTTACATTCATTTTTCCTAACCTAATTTAAATAAGAATTGTTTTATTTACTTTTGATAATTCATCTCATAATTTGAAGAAAGATGATTTTATTACAAGTCTCTCATATATTTACATAAGTAGGTGAAGGCTTTCACAAATATTTTAAATTATTATCTTTAACTAAATGAATTTTGAACCATGTAGTTTTGTATTTTCTTCAGAATGTCACTAATGAATAAATATTATATAAATAGAATTTAAGTTTAATTTGTATTTTCATATAATATATATTTATATATTAAATAGTAATTTAGGATTAAAAGTAACATCTTGTCTAATATTTGTGTTCTTATTTTTTTATGTAGTTATTAGTTTTTGATTAGTGACCGTTTATTACTAATTTTTTATGTAGTAGAAATCATGCAAAACAAAATATAAATTAGTTTGAGTAACATTTTTAATATTTATTTTCTTAGGTTGATAAGTTTTTTTGAATGAGAGAAGAAAATAAAGTGATAAATAAGGACTCAAACATAAAATGAGAGAATCCAATACCTTACATCCTTTACACCTTCATTTGAGCTTGATGAAGAAGTTGAATGACCAAGAAGCTCTTGTTGTACACTTGTACATAGTTGTGTTAAACATGAATGGAGGAATGGTAGAAGGAATGTAATTGCTCTCAATACCAACAACATAACATTAGGACTCATTGGATTCTTATGAAATGGCCTCCAAGAGGTTTCATGTATAGATTTTGAGGATTTAAGATCAAGGGTGGATATTTAATCTTGAGAACAATGGCCAGGGATTCATAAGGGATTTTGGGCGTGAAGAAGCTTCTAAGTAGCACCCATTGATTGGTGAACTCAAAGTGGACAAGGATTGATAGGTTTTGGAGGGCTAGGATTATCTAATTTTGATCAAATGGTTGAGACTAAATCTTCTTACACGTGTGAGGAGCACATATGGTAGATGAATTATGCCAGGTTTGTCACAACCCTCCTTTATCACTTTTGGATTTAAAATACAAACTCTATTATATTTTTTGGATAAACTATTTAAAAGATTGAATGAATATCATAAAAGGATAAAATAATAAAACTCACACACACACATGGAAAATATACTTTTTTTTCTTAATTATTTATTTAATTTTCCTCACCCAATTATGGCACATGTTGTAGGAAGAATAAGAAGCTTCTAGAGGATTCTCCACCACCTTGCATGTAACTCCTCCCACTAAGTCTAATCAATTTTGCATGAAGTCCAAAATTGGGAAAGAATCTCTTTTTTTTAATTAAAAATTTAGGTAGTGGAATAGAGGGATTTTTCTTATAAATGATATGCAAGTTTTCAAAAATGGGAGTTGGTTATTCCATAAGGAAATTCTTCTCTCAAGTAAATTTTTCTTTTGTAGTCATATTTCATTTTGAAAATAACTAAGATTGCTTTGGAGGACTTCTTTCAAGTTTGAAGGATCAAGAGAGACTAACTGAAGGATTCATAGGGGATTCTACATCAATTTCAAGCATCCAGGTTCTTTCAATTTAATTTTACTTTATCATGCATCTTATTCTTGCTACAAATTAGATTAGATCAATTTGTTTAAGAAATTAGATCAATTTGTTTTCAAATTCTTGATAGGAATTAGATCAATTTGTTTAAGAAATTAGATCAATTTGTTTTCAAATTCTTGATAGGAATTACATCAATTTGTTTAAGAAATTAGATCAATTTGTTTTCAAATTCTTGAGAGGAATTAGATCAATTTGTTTAAGAAATTAGATCAATTTGTTTTTCAATTTTTGATAGGAATTAGATCAATTTGTTTAAATTTCTTGATAAGAATTAGATCGATTCTTGCCGAAGAATTAGATTAGATCCATCTTATCTCCTTTCTCTAAATTCACCTCCCTCGTTTTCAAATAAAAATTTGAATCTCATAGATCTCGCTGTGGATATTTCTCATTTGATTCTATGCATATTTTCCAATATCTGGTTAGATATTTTCTGCGAAAAATTGTTGAAAGAAAGGATAGGATTCGCTGTGAATAATTTTCCTGTAATATTCTCATTTGTTCTAGTTTGGTTATCTACTCCTCTCTCGAAAAAAATAACAGTTGAAAACCAAGGAATGAGTCCCTCTGTGAAATACTCTCTGTATTCCAATATGCAGATCCATATTGCTTCATTCTTGTATTCCGGTTTAGTCTCTGTGTTAATCACTCCAATATGTAAATCCATATTGTCTCGCTTTTGTATTCTGGTTTATTATTACTCTCTGTGCTTTTGCTATTGCAAGTGATTTCTTATTGTTCACATTAATACCTTACCTCTCATATTCTGGATTTAAATAAAATTAAACTGGGAACTTTAGACACAAAAAATAAATAAATAATATATATATATATATATATATTTAATATGATAATAGTAACAACTTTTATGAACTTTAATGCATTATGGGATTGATGTGACATGGCACAAAAGGTCTGTACGAGCTATGCGTACTGGCTCGCAGGTGGACGGAGGTAGTACTCCGCAGGGGGAGTGGTACCGTTACGATACCCTCCACTAGCCTGCGGCCACTGCTACGACAGTGGCCGTAGGTTAGTGGAGGGTACCGTGGGGTCCCACTCCCATTTAAACCATATGCATGCCAACCGAACTTAGTTCGATGGCAACGTGGCCCCTTTTCTTTAAAAAAAAATTCTTTTTTTTGTATATATGCTAAGATTTTAAGTTATTTAAAAATTCTTTTTATGTAAATAAATTTTAGTTAATAAAAAATTTTAAACTTAAGAATTTATTTATTTATTTATAAACTAGTTTTAATAAATTTATATTAGGTCATCCTAAGATCTACTTGGCGATTAAATGACATGAGCTAAATTTTATGTTGGGATTAGTGATTATATAAGCGGCATTTTCGCGTGCAACTTACCTTGCCTTTACTTCATGCATATATCTTACATTGATTTAATTATTTGGTGTTCCATCTTCAAGCAAATTATACATTTAATTGTTGGTATACAAGTTACCTAAACTTTCATTATTATGCAAATTATATTCAAGTTTTTGAATAAATAATTCTAGTTATGATTCTTTTATTCCATAGTTATTTCAATTAAATTGGCTTTGCAATGTCTAAGTTCATAATTATTTTTCAACATGATGTTATTATAAGTTAGAAACTAATCAAAAGAAGTTGGAAAACCAAAACTAGCAGCGTTCGGTATATATGGTGTCTCTGGGTCACACTTACGAGTAATGTCGTCGTGTTGAACTACTGCACTTAATGCCTAATAAAGTTGCATCAATGACATCTGTGGCATCGTCCCTATAAATTGTCAGGGAGTAATAAGGGACACTTGGAAGTTAAAATCCAAGGGGCGGGTAATCCCCCTTGGATCGATAATCTAATAAGATAACTTTTAAATGATTTCACATCCGTTGAGTTAAACCATAGTAAACCCCTTTTAGGGATGGTCAAGTTAAATGATCTCATGAAATTAATTTCTTTTTTTATCTTGAAGAGATATTGATGATTCGCAATTTGGTCAAGGGTGATGCTCATGATAAGAATTAGGATCTAGTTATTTTAGGCCATAAGCAATAGGCCATCTTGAGCCTTCGCTTAAGTGCTACCATCATGGGTAGCAACTGCAGAGAAACTGTTTGGGACATTAACCCTAGAAAGGGTTGCGTACCCACAAATTAGTTTACATCAAATCATAGAATAGAAAATAGAACTACATACTTTATGCCTTGATCTGGTGCCGAAGCGGGTATGTAGGCAGTCTTGGGACAGAGTTGTCCCTCGTACTCAGGCATTCATGGGTGGGGTCTAGGCTTGGTTGAGTAAGAATCCTATTTGAAAGATAAGATAATTAAATTGGAAAAAGAAATTCAATGCATACTTGGAAGGAATCCCGTATGGATTCTCTTGAATTCCCGAGGCTTTAAGACAAATTCCGAGGTGAAATTCAAGCTTGTATTATTTAATTACTCCTAAGGACGGCGACCTTAGTGCACTTCTGTTAGAAGAGTGTAGTACTTAGTGAGTGGCTCAGGACTCGAATGGTCCTGATGAGTCTAAGTCTCTGGCCAGAGCATCTCCTATCCCATTTGGATAGATGCCTACCCCATATGGGTAGATGCCTACCCCGTATGGATAGATGCCTACCCCGTATGGGTAGATGCCTATCCCGTCTTGGATAGATGGAACCTTATGTCCCATATGGACAATTGCCTAACCCGTATGGTTAGATGCTCATCCCGGATGGATGAATGCCTAATCCTAATGGATGGATGCCCAAAGTATGAAATTGAATAAAACATAATGATTACATAAAAAAAAAAAAAAGAATACTCAATTTTGTTGAATCAATTATGGTGGGTTATTACATGTGGTATTAGAGCAAAGGTTCAAATCTAGGCCTTGTGCTCACTTCAATTTATTCAACTAAGGGAATGTTTTGCAATAGTAGAAATTAATTTTTTAAAATCCTAAATAAAAAACTAACTACATAATTTAACTTTCAGGTAAAAACCTAGAATGGCAAGATGAAGAGGAAGAGGAAAAGGAAGAGGAAGAGGAAGGGGTAATGGAAGACGTACTAGGAGTCAAAGGGAAGAAAACCATGAAGGAAACCATGAAGAAAACCATGAAGAAAATCATGAAGAAAACCATGAAGAAGACCATGGGGAAGACCATGAAGAGGATTGACACAATCCAAGAAATAACGAAGATGGGGTCCAAGCTATAATCGATCTTCTAACCAAATAAAGAGATAAAATCAACTTTCTGGAACAATCAATGCAGGACCTTAGGGAAAAGCATAACGACTTTGAAAATAGAAGTGGTACCAAAAATGGCAACCCTGGTAGCAATCAAGGGAATATGGTGGGTAATAGAAAGGAAAATAACATATTAGAACTCTCCAAGGACTTAAAGAAAATCATCCCTCCTAAGTTCGATGGGAGGCAAATTGGTGAAGGAGCTGAGAATTGGCTAAATGAAATGGAAAAATATTTTGAGCTAAGAGATTTTAGCAAAACAACCAAGGCCTTATGGGGTTCTTACCAACTCACAGGGGAGGCAGCCAGTTGGTGGACCAACACCAAGGAACAGAATGGGTATAGCAAGGATATAGTCACATGGGATCAATTTGTTCACCACTTCCAAGATAGGTGGCTCCCTCAATTGTTCTTCGATGAGAAGGTGACAGAATTCCATAATCTACATCAAGGGCCCCTATCCATTCAACAATATTGGGATAAGTTCACCAAGTTGCTTAAATATGTGCCTATGTACTAGAAAGATGAAGAAGGTCAAGCAAGGAAGTTCATTTTGGGGCTAAATACCAACATAGGGGTAGAAGTTGACATGCATGGACCCAGAAATATGAATGAAGTACTTGAAAAGTCCCTAAGGCAAGAGAGGAAGATTCAAACACTAGCAGGGCGGAACTATAATGGGAACCACTCATTTAAAAGGAAGCAAGAATTCAATGGAAACACTAATTTCAACAAGGGTCAAAGGAATAATTCTTCCGAAAGAAAGCCACCTCCTAATCAATATCAGAGAAATGGAAATAATAATAATAACAGGGGCAATAATAACAGAGGCAACTATAACAGGAATGACCAGCAGAACAGGATAACTTATCCACCCAGGGCCAATGAAACAAGAAATGATCCCCCTAGAAATCAAGGTAGGAGGGGTCCTCCAGGTGGATGCTTCATGTGTGGAGGAAACCATTTTGCTAGAGAGTGCCCCAAGATGCAAGGACAAATTAGGGACAATCAACCCCAACAAGGGCCCCAATAAAGGATTCATGTAGCGATTAGGAACCAAAGAGGAAGATACCAGAATGTTCCTATGGAAACTACAGGTACACTATTTGAACAACTGATTTCAATCCTAATTGACACTGGATCATCTGAATGTTTCATCTCACCTGAATTAGTAAACAAATGTGCATTAAAATTTAATCAAATGGATTCATCATGGACAGTTCAATATGGGGATAAGGCAACTAGGGAAGTGACTAAGTGTTTGTCGAGGGCAAGGGTACAATTTCCTGAGTTCGAAACAAGGGTAGATCTCTATGTGGCACCCTTAGGATTATATGATGTAATTATTGGAATGAGTTGGTTAACAGACCATCAAGCTAATGTAGATTGCTATAACAAAGTTGTTGAATGTTTGGATGATGGGGGGGAGAGGGTCAAAATCCAAGGAAAGTTTAAACCCATTAATATAGAAACCATTTCAGCAATGCAATTAAAGAAGGAAAGGAGAAGAGGAGGCCAAATCTATATGGTTGAAATTGATGAAGGAAAGGAGGAAAATACACCAACCTTTGAAAATGCCCCTTTCTTAAAAGAATTTAAGGATGTTTTTCCAGAAGAATTACTCGGTTTACCCCCTAAGAGGAAGTTTGACTTTTCTATCGAAGTACTTCTAGGAGCTAAACCAGTATCAAGGGCACCTTACCGTATGAACACAACTGAATTACAAGAGCTTAAAATGCAATTAGAGGAACTCTTAGCTAAGGGATTAATAAGGCCAAGCGTATCACCATGGGGAGTGCCAATTTTGTTTGTTAAGAAGAAGGATGGAACCCTAAGGCTATGCATCGACTATAGGATGTTGAACAAGGTCACAATAAATAATAGGTATCCCTTACCTCACATAAAGGATCTTTTTGGCCAAATGAAAGGAGCAACAGTTTTCTCAAAGATAGACCTCCGGTCAGGGTACCATCAACTCAGGATTAAGGAGGAAGACATTCCAAAAACAACTTTCAGGACTAGATATGGGCATTATGAATTCACAATAGTTCCTTTTGGTGTAACCAACGATCCAGCTACATTTATGAACCTAATGAATAGTGTACTCCATGACTACTTGGATAAATTTATTTTGGTATTTCTGGATGACATATTGATTTACTCTAGAAATGAAGAGGAACATTTAGTACACCTACAAATTGTTTTGCAAAGGTTAAGAGAACATAAGCTATATGGGAAATTGTCCAAATGTGCCTTCTTTGAGGAAAATATTCACTACCTTGGGCATATAATATCAAAGGAAGGAATAGCAGTTGACCCAGATAAAATAAAGGCAATAGTAGAATGGCCAATCCCTAAGAATGTTTTAGAGGTAAGAAGCTTTATGGGGCTAGCAGGTTACTATAGGAGGTTTGTGGAAGGATTCTCTAAGATAGCAAACCCCATCACCTCATTACAAAGGAAGGGAAAAAGGTTTATGTGGACTGAGCAAAGTGATAAGGCATTCCAAATCTTGAAGGAAAAACTAACTTCAGCACCCATTCTAAAGGTACCAGATCCAAATGGACACTTCACAGTCGTAACTGATGCTTCTATTGAAGGATTAGGAGGAGTACTTGTCCAAGATGAAGGGCTAGTAGCTTACGAATCCAGAAAGCTAAAGACTCATGAAGTCAATTATGCACCCCACGACTTAGAGTTGGCAGCAATTGTGCATGCCCTACAAAAATGGAGACACTTCTTACTAGGGAAGCCCTTTGAGCTAAAGTCAGGTAACCAAGGACTAAAATACATCTTTACCCAACCCCACTTAAATGCCAGACAAAGAAGGTGGTTAGAGTTTCTAAGTGAATACGATTTTGAAATTGAATATATTAAAGGGAAGGAAAATAGGGTGGTAGATGCCTTAAGTAGGAGGCACCACTTGATGACTATAACAACATTCAAAACCTCTTTCAAAAGGCAAGTAATGGATGAACAAGGACATGACCCATGGTATGAGCAAGTCAAATTGACTTTAGAACACAACCCAACCGATCCTAAGGTTGAAGGGTATACATTAGATGAAGAAGGGTTGCTCAGATACAATAATAGAATCTATATTCCAAATTCAGGATACTTAAGGGAAGTAGTCCTGTCAGAGGGTCACAATGCCCTTTATTTAGGGCACCCAGGAGTTAACAAACTTTATGCAGACCTAAAGAAATTATACTTTTGGCAAGGGATGAAGAATGACATTGTCAAGTATGTGGCTAAATGTTTGGAGTGTCAAAGAGTAAAGGCAGAACATAGGCATCCAACTAGATTGTTACAATTGCACGATGTACCTCAACACAAGTGGCAAGTTATTAGCATGGATTTTGTACAAGGGTTACCCATGTCACCTTCTAGGCATGATGTAATAATGGTGGCAATTGACAAACTCACTAAGGTGGCACACTTTATACCAGGGAATCTGATGGATGATGCACCTACCTTGGCTAGATGCTTTGTTAAGGAAATATTTAGGTTGCATGGAATACTAGAGAAAATCATATCGGATAGAGATGCTAGATTCACTTCAAGGTTTTAGACCACTCTGCAATCAGCTCTAGGAACTCAACTAAATTTTAGCACCGCATACCATCCTGAAACCGACGATAGACAGAAAGGACAAATCAGATTACGGAGGACCTACTTAGCATGTATTGCATGGACCAACAAAGGAAATGGGAAGAATACCTACCTCTAGTAGAATTTTCTTACAATAATACATATCAAACATATTTGGGAATGGCACCTTTTGAAGCTTTGTATGGTAGACCATGTCGAACACCTTTGAGTTGGGATAGTCTTGAAGATAGAGTGATTATTGGGTCAGAAATGTTCAAAGAAATGGAAAGGAAAACTAAGGAAATTAGGCAAAGATTGAAGGAAGCCTCAGATAGGCATAAAAGTTATGCAGACAAAAACAGAACACCAAGGGAGTTTGAGGTAGGAGAGAAAGTCTTCCTAAGGGTTAGGCCACACAAGAGTTCTATAAAATTTGGGAAGAAGACTAAGCTTGCACCTCGTTATGTTGGAACCTTTGAAATAATGGGAAGGATTAATCTAGTTGCATACCGGTTGGCCTTACCTCCCCAATTGAGCCGAATCCATGATGTCTTCCATGTATCTCTTCTTAAAAAGTATGTACCTAATGAGAAACACATTTTGAATTGGGATGCTTTACAGGTCCAGGAAATGGGAGGAATAATGATAGAGCCATTCAGAATCTTGGAGAGGCGCCAGTGCCAGTTGCGCAACAGAGAGGTTGATCAGTGCAAGGTGCAATGGGACCAATATGATGAAAAGAATGCCATGTGGGAAGATACTAAGGAGATGCAGTAGTTGTTTCCTTTTTTGTTTTAAATGTAAACATTCTAGACTCTTTTGGATGCATTTAATAAGTGCATCAGGACGATGCACAAATTAAGGGGGGGAGGATGTCACAACCCTCCTTTATCACCATTGGATTTAAAATACAAACTCTAATATATTTTTTGGATAAACTATTTAAAAGATTGAATGAATATCATAAAAGGATAAAATAATAAAACTCACACACACACATGGAAAATATACTTTTTTTTCTTAATTATTTATTTAATTTTCCTCACCCAATTATGGCACATGTTGTAGGAAGAATAAGAAGCTCCTAGAGGATTCTCCACCACCTTGCATGTAACTCCTCCCACTAAGTCTAATCAATTTTGCATGAAGTCCAAAATTGGGAAAGAATCTCTTTTTTTTAATTAAAAATTTAGGTAGTGGAATAGAGGGATTTTTCTTATAAATGATATGCAAGTTTTCAAAAATGGGAGTTGGTTATTCCATAAGGAAATTCTTCTCTCAAGTAAATTTTTCTTTTGTAGTCATATTTCATTTTGAAAATAACTAAGATTGCTTTGGAGGACTTCTTTCAAGTTTGAAGGATCAAGAGAGACTAATTGAAGGATTCATAGGGGATTCTACATCAATTTCAAGCATCCAAGTTCTTACAATTTAATTTTACTTTATCATGCATCTTATTCTTGCTGCAAATTAGATTAGATCAATTTGTTTAAGAAATTAGATCAATTTGTTTTCAAATTCTTGATAGGAATTAGATCAATTTGTTTTCAAATTCTTGATAGGAATTAGATCAATTTGTTTTTCAATTTTTGATAGGAATTAGATCAATTTGTTTAAATTTCTTGATAAGAATTAGATCAATTCTTGCCGAAGAATTAGATTAGATCCATCTTATCTCCTTTCTCTAAATTCACCTCCCTGGTTTTCAAATAAAAATCTGAATCTCATAGATCTCGCTGTGGATATTTCTCTATGTTTCTCATTTGATTCTATGCATATTTTCCAATATCTGGTTATATATTTTCTGCGAAAAATTGTTGAAAGAAAGGATAGGATTCGCTGTGAATAATTTTCTTGTAATATTCTCATTTGTTCTAGTTTGTTTATCTACTCATCTCTGGAAAAAAATAACAATTGAAAACCAAGGAATGAGTCCCTCTGTGAAATACTCTCTGTATTCCAATATGCAGATCCATATTGCTTCATTCTTGTATTCTGGTTTAGTCTCTGTGTTAATCACTCCAATATGTAAATCCATATTGTCTCACTTTTGTATTCTGGTTTATTATTACTCTCTATGTTTTTGCTACTACAAGCGATTTCTTATTGTTCACATTAATACCTTACCTCTCATATTCTGGGTTTAAATAAAATTAAACTGTTCTGGTTTTAAATAAAAATTAAACTGGGAACTTTAGACACAAAAAATAAATAAATAATATATATATATATATATATTTTATATGATAATAGTAACAACTTTTATGAACCTTAATGCATTATGGGATTGATGTGACATGACACAAAAGGTCTGTACGAGCTGTGTGTACTGGCTCGCAGGTGGACGGAGGTAGTACTCCGTAGGGGGAGTGGTACCGTTACGGTACCCTCCACTAGCCTGCGGGCACTGCTATGGCAGTGGCCACAGGTTAGTGGAGGGGACCGTGGGGTCCCACTCTCGTTTAAACCATATGCGTGCCAACCGAACTTAGTTCGATGGCAACGTGGCCCCTTTTCTTTAAAAAAAAATTCTTTTATATATATATATATTAAGATTTTAAGTTATTTAAAAATTCTTTTTTTTATGTAAATAAATTTTAGTTAATAAAAAATTTTAAACTTAAGGATTTATTTATTTATTTATAAACTAGTTTTAATAAATTTATATTAGGTCATCCTAAGATCCACTTGGCGATTAAATGACATAAGATAAATTTTATGTTGGGATTAGTGATTATATAAGCAACATTTTCGCGTGCAACTTACCTTGCCTTCACTTCACGCATATATCTTACGTTGATTTAATTATTTGGTGTTCCATCTTCAAGCAAATTATACATTTAATTGTTGGTATACAAGTTACCTAAACTTTCATTATTATGCAAATTATATTCAAGTTTTTGAATAAATAATTATAGTTATGATTCTTTTATTCCATAGTTATTTCAATTAAATTGGCTTTGCAATGTCTAAGTTCATAATTATTTTTCAACATGATGTTATTATAAGTTAGAAACTAATCAAAGGAAGTTGGAAAACCAAAACTAGCAGCGTTCGGTATATACGGTGCCTCTGGGTCATGCTTACGGGTAATGTTGTCGTGTTGAACTACTGCACTTAACGCCTAATAAAGCTGCATCAACGACGTTTGTGGCATCGTCCCTATAAATTGTCGAGGAGTAATAAGGGACACTTGGAAGTTAAAATCCAAGGGGCGGGTAATCCCCCTTGGATCGATAATCTAATAAGATAACTCTTAAATGATTTCACATCCATTGAGTTAAACCATAGTAAACCCCTTTTAGGGATGGTCAAGTTAAATGCTCTCATGAAATTAAATTCTGTTTTTTTATCTTGAAGAGATATTGGTGATTCGCAATTTGGTCAAGGGTGATGCTCATGATAAGAATTAGGATCTAGTTATTTTAGGCCATAAGCAATAGGCCATCTTGAGCCTTCGCTTAAGCGCTACCATCGTGGGTAGCAACCGCAGAGAAACTATCTGGGACAGTGACCCTAGAAAGGGTTGCGTACCCACAAATCAGTTTACATCAAACCATAGAATAGAAAATAGAACTACATACTTTATGCCTTGATCCCGTACCAAAGCGGGTATGTAGGCAGTTTTGGGACGGAGTTGTCCCTCGTACTCAGGCGTTTGTGGGTGGGGTCTAGGCTTGGTTGAGTAAGAATCCTATTTGAAAGATAAGATAATCAAATTGGAAAAAGAAATTCAATGCATACTCGGAAGGAATCCTGTATGGATTCGCTTGAATTCCCGAGGCTTTAAGCCAAATTCCGAGGTGGAATTCAAGCTTGTATTATTTAATTACTCCTAAGGATGGTGACCTTGGTGCACTTCTATTAGAAGAGTGTAGTACTTAGTGAGTGGCTCAGGTCCCGAATGGTCCCGATGAGTCTAAGTCTCTGGCCAGAGCATCTCCTATCCCATTTGGATAGATGCCTACCCCGTATGGGTAGATGCCTATCCCGTTTGGATAGATGCCTACCCTGTATGGGTAGATGCCTATCCCATATTGGATAGATGGAACCTTATGTCCCGTATGGACAATTGCCTAACCCGTATGGTTAGATGCTCATCCCCATGGATGAATGCCTAATCCTAATGGATGGATGCCCAAAGTATGCAATTGAATAAAACATAATGATTACATTAAAAAAAAAAAGGAATACTCAATTTTGTTGAATCAATTACGGTGGGTTATTACAAGGTTAGTCCTCTCACATATGTGTGAGGACCACATAGGGATGTAGGATGTGGTGAGGGAGTCCTCTAATATATGTATGAGGAGCACATGGAAAAATATGGATGGTGTATATTTTTTAAGATAAATAGATCTTTAGGCTTTTATTGTAGGAATTTATGGATAAACAAGATTAGATATGATTAAGGATTAATTAAATTTATCATCTTTTGATTTCGTGAAAATAATTAATTATGCTAATTAATTGATCTTAATGGATATGAATAAAATGTGAAAGTAACTAAATATGATTACTTATTAATTTTTTAATGATGTGCATAGTGAATTTAATAAATTATTTATTTATTTATTTATTAAATGTTAAAATTTAAAAGAAAGATAAATTAACTGAATCAAAATTCCTTATTTGCCCAATTAACATTAGAAGAATTATAAGATAAATTAGTTATTTAATTAGTGATAGAAGAAAAAATGAGAAAATTAATTAAATAAATATTATTAATTTAAGAATTATGATGAGAATTAAGTTCCTATGACATAATTATCAAAGCATAATATTAGGTGCCTACATTTTTTCACTCTTTAAGATGACATTGTGACTTTGCAAAAGGCATTATCATTTCAAAAATAATAAAATATAGCACTTGTTAATACGAAAAGGAGAGCAGCATGTCCTAATTAGTTGGAAGAAAGGATGAAAACAAGGTAGTGTGATGATGCCCCCTCAAAAGATAAGCTAGGAAAAAACTATGTGGGCGAGTTTTCAAAAAGCATAATGGGCAAAAATTGAATTAGAAGAGAAAAAATGATGAGAAATGAAAGAAAATGAAGGAAAAATAGATAAATAAGAATAAATGGGGTCAAAAAGAGTGACGAGGGGTGATAGAATTTTGATTTGGGGGCAAAAGAGTTTGTTTTACACTCCTAGCCCTTAGAATTCGGAGCATAGAGAAAATGAAGGAGTTGTGACAAGATGGATTATGTGCCTTGAGATCATCACTGAGTGGAGTGGTTATAACAACACAAAAAATAAGAGGAGGTAGGCACAATAATATATACTAAAAATTTAACCCTTAGGTGAGATTAAGTGTCATAAATAAGGGGTCAAAGTTAGCCAAGTGTAGGCATCAAATTATGAAAATGACACAATTTGTTACTAGCAAATCACCCATGTAGGTTAGTGTGTTTCCAATAAAGAGTGTTGATGCCTCTATCAAGGTGATGTAAGGAGATACAAAACACCTACATGTGTTTCATGAATCAACTATGTAGGCATATTCATGTGCTTTTTTTATTCACTTGTGTGATCACAAAACAACACCTATGTGGGGGGATGTGCAACCTACATCAAATCATAGTTGATGGGAGGGAGTGGATGTGATGTGATCATCTTGCAATGCAGTAGTCTAGGGTGACATTTGTTTGAAGCAATAGTTTCACCTTAAAGAGATTTTGACCTATGAGGACAAAAATTTAGGGTAATTTTTATAATAACTAACATAGGTTCTAGCTAGATGCATAAGTGACTAGATCCATTAGTGACTCAAGAAATACAACCAAATATTTTGCACTTGATGGAGGATTTTGACGAGGTTGGACATGTTGTGTTAGATATTTGTTAAGTATGACACATCATGAAAATGCCCCACTTTAGGGCACACATGTCCATGTTAATGGTGCTAGTGAAGAGTTGGCATAGTGAGACCAACACATTCCATCTTTTGATCAAGGAGATGATAGTCACATTGGGGGACAAATGGAGGATATTATGGATCCCAACCTATAGGTGTAGGTTATACTAGAGTGCCCAATATATTATCATTTTATGTTTGGATACTCTTTGACTTGTTTATAATGAACAAATTGACACTTATTTAGATGAAATAATTAATTTTCATTTCCCCAAATCTGAAATAACCAATAAAACTCATGCATATACACTACATCCATCTAACATGAAAGATGAATTTATGAAAAATAACAAAAAAAAATAATTCACATTTTTTAGAATGCATTCAATCATCACAAATTTCAAATAAGAAGCTATAGGCATCTTGCCAAACTAATAATAACTAATACAACCTAACATGTGCAAAAATGCCCAAAATAAGGTAAGAATAGAGATGTCAAGAGAAAAATGGATTAGTTAAGAAAACGCTAAATGTAGTGACCCAATTCTATCTTAAAATGTAAAATTGAAGACTTGAATAAATGGGGTTTCTTATATTCCTTAGGGGAAATAGAGCACGTTGTACAAGGAAAAACAAATGGTGACTATGTTAGGTTAACAATCTTGAGCATTTCAAAATATAAGAATGTGTTTGAGAACCCAAAATATTTGTCTTGACTGGAACAAATACAAAGAAATGATCTCTAAAGAAATAAGAGAGCATTAACCATATATCATCGAACATTTTCTTAAACTACAATGTATACAATTGTATTCATTACCTTCCTAAAAATTATAAATATTTATTCATTATGAAACAAGTGTTTATCTAGTGTTTGAATTCCACTTTCAAGTGAATAGTGTTAGATTTAGGTATTTAATTAGACATAGTCACAAGTCACCTAGACAATGTTCTACTACTAGCCAGACACCTATAACACCAATAGATTTATATCTACTCCCACTCTAAGCATGACTCTATTAAGCATGACTCTATTGTGGGCTAGGTGTTCATATCCTCAACAAAAGTCACCTAAATCACCTAGGGAATTTAGTTTTATATATTCTTATTTTTTGTTCTTTTATTTATTTATTTTTTAAAGCTATCTCAATTCTTAGGGAATGAAGCTTTTTTTATGGGGTGAAGACCATAGTGGCAATAAATAAAATAGAATTTCCATATTTTCACTTGATAATTGTTTATAATAACTCATCTAAACAATCCCAAAAATTGTTAATATGTACAATTTATGTAAAGGTTGAGAATAGTACTTTCAAATATCAAACAATTTATGAAACGTAGCATATCATGAATGCATTCCTATCATATATTACCATCTATTACATCAAATTTATATTCCAAATAGGAATTTAATCTTAAACACCAAAAATAATTAAAAGTAGAACTTAAACCGTTGTTACTGGCAAATAAACCTATCCTTGATTATAAAGGGAAATATAAAGTACAAATTGTAAAACCTTATTCAAAGAAAAAGGTAGAAAACATAATCAAATACAAGAACATAACAAACTACATTGAATAAGAAACAATTTAACAATTCTCTAATTAAGGACAATAAAGAAAATAAAAGCACATAAAATGACTAATCTAAAGTACACAGATAAACAAAAAAAAATCTATGCATGATATAAAACAAAAGAAATTTGAGGTTCATGACATGGTTTACTTGAGATTACAACTCTACATGCAATCTACTCTCAAGAATAGTGGATTGGAGAAACTAAAGCTAACCATAGCTCATTCTAGATCTCCAAGAAGGTTGGAGAAGTAGCTTATGAGTTGGAGCTACCTGAGAGTAGCAAGGTGCACAATATCTTCCACATGTCTCACCTCAAGAAGGCGCTTGGTAATAATGTTGTTCGTTCTTTTGAGTTTCCCCCTTTGGTTGAGAAAGGGAAATTCCTAAGGTAGTGGTTTATTACGGGGAGTGTACTTTATGGAAGACCATTAGGGAGTTTTTGGTGAAGTGGAAGAACTTACTAGTGGAGGATGCTACTTAGGAGAGAGAGAGAATTTACAACATCTAAGCTTGCAATTGCTTGGTGACAAGCAATTTTGGGGAGGGAAGACTGTAATGTCTCATTCTTAGGCTTAGTTAGTTGTTTTGCCAATTAGCCTATTATTGGTTTCCCATAGGTTAATTGGTTGTAATTAGGGAACTCCAATATTCTTGGAGAGCTTGATATCAATTTTTATTGGCTTTCATCTACAGTGTGGTGCTCAATTGATATTCTAGTTTGTTGTTTTGCTCTTTGAAGAATTTTTGGCCTTCGAGGTTATTCTCCACGCTTCTTGGAGAACATGCATATGTTTTTAGTAACTTCATAATTTAACACCCAGCGTCTTCCCTTAGCTTCAATTACCTTATGGCGTGATCAATTTCAAATTTTGATGCCTTGGTGGTACTTTTCATAAATTATTTGGGAATATTTAAAATATGCACTTAAGTATAATGTTATTGTTAAATATTTATTGTAATGCTTTAATATTAATATTTTATAAAGTAACATTATGTCCCCTCAAGTGGCACCTAAGGAAGGAGGACTTGAACATAATGCCATTAAAGGGAAAATGAATATTTTTGAATTTAAAATTGCTCTTTCCCCCCTCCAACTCTAGATAAGGAGAATTTGGGATCTCATTTGGATTATTCTAAAATGCACATATAATGGGATGTTGTTAGAGTGAACATAGAGTTCTTCCAAGGATTGACTGAAGATGAAAACCCTTATCAAAATACTAATTCTGGATATGAAAGATGGACCCTAATTGGTAGACTAATTTCACACAACGATCAACTTGTTTTCATAGAGTTTTGGAATTCAAGGTTTAAAAAAAATGAAAATTTTCAAGGCCAATTGATTGCAAGTTTTTGAGATGTTTTTGGCATTAGATTTTAACAATTTTTTGGTGGTGTTTTTCAGTTAGATGTTGGTTTTTTGAGGTTGGACACATATTTTTCAAAACAAGTTGTAACTATTAAATGAGTTGCCAAAGGTTGAGATTTGGGTCTACTATTTCTAGGAATTGAAACAAAACTTTTAGACTTCTAGGCAACCTTTTTGGGGAGATCCCAAGTGACTATCAACAAATAATGATTTTTAGTACACCTAACATGTCATACAAGCTACTTGTAAGCAAGGTGTGAGGAAAACAAGGTAAATTGTTGTTCTTCTTGGGTGAATATCTCATCAATATTTGGTATTCGATATTTAGAGAGGCATTGAAAGTGTTCAAGTTTGGGTATTTAGAATTTTAGTGGCATTAGAAGAGGCCATACAACCAAATTATGCTAGTTGATCCCTTGTTAGAAGTTATTCGTGTAGTGTTGGGTAAGTTGGATACTAATATTTGTTGAAAATCATAACTATAAGGAGGTGTTGAGGGGTTTAAATTCTAGTAGCATGTATCTAGAGGGAAGTGAGGAGTTGGAGTGCATAAAAAATGTTGTTCAACCTAGTTTTGGTAAAAGATCATTGTTATAGACCTAAAAGACATTGTAGACCTATTAATACTCATTGTAGACACCTAAAACTGGTCAACGCTTGCGGAATCATACTTTAACATTTGCGCATTGCCTTATTTTAGGGTTTTTGGGTCGCATTAACATTTCTCCTATGATTCGCACTTGGTCTTTATCATTTGCGAGCATCGAGTCATTCTTCTGCATTCTTCAGTTGTCTCGCTCTCAAATTTGGTCTTGTCAACAACAATCTTCAGTCATGATTTTGGTCAATCTTATCCTATCACATCAATGTGTGTGCTCATTTGTTATCATTTTGGACATCATCAATCCTAATTAGGGTTTTGTCCTCTAATCAATCTTGTCATTTTGCGATCGATTTGTCATCGATCGTTGTTCTCTTATCAATCTTGTCGTTTTGCGATCGATTTGTCATCGATCATTGTCCTCTTATCAATCTTGTCATTTTGTGATCAATTTGTCATCGATCATTGTCGTTTACAATCTTGTCATCTTGCGATCGATTTGTCATCGATCATGGTCATTTCCAATCTTGTCATTTTTGTCATTTTGCGATCGATTTGACATCGATAGTCATCCTTCTCAATCATGTCAATTTGGATCAATTTGTCATTGTTCCTTGTCAATTGGCGCATTTATCAATCAAATCATTTTTCAATTCAAAATCATGATCGAATCGACATCAAATCAATCTTACATCAAGACCTAATTGTCGCCCTTGCATTTCTAATTTATCTTCTAGGGTTTCATGATTTATTCATTTAACCTTGTTTGTCATTTTCTCTCCATTTTCTCTTTAGGATAAATGATTTATTTATTTATCCTAAGTCTTCTTGTCACAATTAAATGTTTATTTAATTGGCTAATTAATTCCTCCTATTTTTGTAAATTAATTAATGAATGAGAAATTATTAATTAATTTACCTAATTTTCATCAATTTCCTAAATTCCAAGTCATTATTTCCAACTTAATTTTCTAATTTCTCCTAAATTCCTAATGTCTATTTCTATTTCAAATTCTTGTCATAAATCCTTGCATAGCAATTTGTCATAAATTGTCATAAATTGTCATAAATCCTTGCATAGCAATTTGTCATACACTTGTCATAACTTTGCTATTCCTGATTTGAATTTCCATTCGAATCACTTTCATGCTAATCTGATCTTTTCTCCAATTTGTCTATAAATTGGATGAATTTCTTCAATCAAAGTCCCTGATCCTTGCTACCTGGTCGAATCAATCACGCTTTGAGTATTCTTGCGCTACTTGTCAATCTTGCTTTCACATTAGGTTTATGCACTTGAAGGTGAGATCCACAAACAAAGGCTATTTGAAGAAGAAAGAAGGACAATGGAGCCACATGAAGGAGACATTCAGATCTACATTTGGTTTGCTTTGTTTTTAACCTTGAATGTTTTGCTTTCATGTCTTTATTGAGTGTGTTTAGGATTGATCATTGCATTTGAGCTTTTGTGATTGAGCTAGATTAGAATTGATTTGCTTGTGATGATTTTTGATTTCCTAGCTACATTAATTGGTGAACTCGATGTGAACTAACCATCTAACCATGTCTTGAGTGCCTTTTGAGTTGATTTGCAGGTCAAAAACCCAAGAAACAGGGTAATGCAGGCCTTTCTGGGTACTTCTGCACATGTGTAGGAGAGTTTTGCGCCTGTGTCAGAGACTTCTGCACCTGTGTCAAAGGGAACTATGCCTGTGTTGCATCATTTTGTGCCTATGTTGCATCATTATGCGCCTGTGTAAGTCCAGAAACAGAGGTAAAAAGGCAGTGTTTTGACTCGCGAATTGGTTTGTTTTGCATTCTATTTCTACTTTTTGGTTTTATGGTACTGATTCTTTGTGCAGCACCTTGGCATTACGCATGGCAAAGACAACAAATGAAACTACTAACATGTTTTATGCAGGTTCGATAGTCGAAGACTAAACATATCAAACTTCTGACTTGGGTTTTTGCAGGTTGCCTTGGACTACAACTAAACTTTGTGTTTGCAATTAATATTTAGGCACCTAGTATGATTTCTAAATAGGATGGAATGAATGTATGCTTGCTTTGATTGTTGAGTTTGACATTGGAGTAGGAGAGTATGCTCTCATCCTTCTTAGGGTGATCAGAAATCCAGATCTTTGATACCATGCTCATGTTTTTGATTGTGTGTCACCTTTAGAGGGCCTACCTTCCCAACCATTTGCTTTTGCAAGCAAGTGACAATCATGAGAAGGGAATGACCCAAAGTGAGTACGGATAGAATACCTTGGCATTCTAACTCACTATAAATAAATACCTGATGAGCGAAAACTTTGAAGGAAGGGTTACGTGGGAATTGTAGTTACTTGGGAAGTGATGACCCTTTAACTCTTTCTCATATCAACATCTAAGTAGGACCTCACGGTCTAAATCATGCTTGCGTGACTACATTTGTTTGGTATCTTAGTGGGCTTAATGTCTCAATCATGCTTGCGTGACACCAAGGAGTAACACTTAACAGAAATCCTTACTAAACACCTTGTATTTAGAGGCCAAAAACCCTTCTAGTTGCTTGAGAAGGACAAGTTTGGATACTTGGAAGAGATACTAAGTTCGCCATGGGGAGATTTCCATGGGGACTGATGCTTGGCTGCCCTGAGAAGTGAGTGTCGTGGAGGGGAGCCCGTGGGGTCAAGCATCTAAGTATTCTCCTTGAATCCCATAGTGAGTCTACCTCTCAAGTACCTAATGTCCTTGCCTACCATAAGAAATCTATGAATGAGCATGATTGTCTTAGTCTAAGTTGAAATATCTTGTCTTCTTTGCTTGTCAAAAGTTGAGTTGTGTCTCATTTCAAAAGCAAGACAAATTGATTCAAAACAAGGTTAAACACAAGAACATTTCATCCAACAAAGATCAAAACACCTTCAAACATAGTTGTCAAACATTTTTCAAAATCTTGTCTCAACATTCATGTCACTTAGATTTAGGTTCATCCTAGGTTTGCATTTTGCAAATTCATTGTCAACTACCAAGGTTAGGTTCCATCTAAGTCATACTCCTTTGCATATCAATAAGAGTCATCCATTTGCATGTGTCCTCTTGCATTAGAGTAATACCATTGTCATACATTCATATTTGTATACCCTAGGTCTCTTCACTAAGCTTAGGTCATTATCATATCATATTAGGGTCATTTGCATAGTAATTATCTCTTTGCATATAGTGTCACAACTAGGTTTTGTTATACTTGAGTAATCCAAATCTTTGATAAACCCTAAGTCATTGTTAGGAAGTCTAGACCTTATCAAACCTTTTCTCTTTTTGTCATTATTGTCATTTCGTCAAACCTAGCTTAGTATCCAAGCATATAGGGGAGACATTGTCATTTTGTCCTTTTGTCCTTTGAGGTCTAGACATCATTTCAATCTCCCAAGGGTCTCTTTTAGATTTGCATTAAAAAGTTTGTCAAAATCTTCAAAAATAACCAAAAACATAGATTGCATTCTTGCCATAGATTGCATTTTCATCTATTTAGTTTGCATTTAGTTGCATATCATACATTATCCTTGAAAATTTCCAAAAATATTGCATTTGCATAAGTGACATGCCTGTTGAAACAAGGTCAAAATCTAAAAAGATGGGCGCGCCACCGTATCAACCCATTGACAACATATCAAATTCACAGTTTCAAACTAGTCAAACAGTGCAAATTGAAGGTTCATCAAACACATCATTACCACCATATGGAATGGTTCAACTTGGACCACCTCCATTATATGAACCAGTATTTGTACCCATGAAACTAGGACATGGGAGTGTTCCACCAACACCGAGAGGAAATGCACCTTTCGATTGGAATCAACCAAACCTGCAACATGAAATTCAAACATTACATGAGGAACAAACTCTTTCACAAGGATTTGGTTCAGATCAAGGCATTCAATAAGAGGCAAATCCAAATGTCCAACCAGATTCTTCATCAGATTCCGATGCTTCTGATGATGTTGATATGTTTCTTCAAGATCCAAAGTTGACAAAAAAGATGGATAAATTCTTGAACAAGGTCTTTAAGATGTTCCCACAAAAATACCTTGACATGATGAGTAATGTGGCTTCCTCAAACGAGAAAATTAATGTGCAAAAGAAACAAGGTGGTGAGCTGTTAAGTTTCTCTCTGCATCCAAATGAAGAAAATGTGCAACAAGAAATTCAACCTACCTTGATGAGTAAACGTGCTTCAAAGGCATTGACAGTGACTATTCCTCAAAAGTCACCATTTGAGACAATAAATAATCTGTTATTCAACACAACACCTGTAACACAAGATCAAATGAAGACCACACAAATATTGACAACTATCCCTCAGCAAGAAGTGGTTCCTTATGTGCATAAAAGTGGATCAAAATCTAAGATGCAAGAAAGCTTCACGACTAGAATGCCTGACATCACCAATGTCCAAAACAATTCCACAATGCAAAAAAGTTCTTATGTCCCGTTAAGTTCAATATATTTGCCAAACACTATTGTGACAGATCCTTCGAAAATGGCGACACAAAGAGCTACGGATAGTGGTGTGCACCAACAACAAATGTTGCAACAATTGAGTAATACACAAACGGTACAATCGAATGTGCAAACAAACAATGCACAACAACAACAATATTGCATTTGACAACAAATTGCAGCGCCTTCTACCTCATTACAAGTTAATGCAAACTTGCAACCACCACAATGGATTGGACAAACAACACATCAAGTTAATGCAAGTGCCATACCCCATCTTAAGGAGAAACAACAAAAACCACCCAAACAATTTTTTTTGCAAATGATGGGATTTACACCGCGACAACAATTGGCACAAAGTCAGCAAATTCTAATTCGTCAGCATCAACAACAAAATGTGCCTCAATATGTGCCAAGACAAACAAGCTATCATACTCCACAACCGCAATTGGCGCCTGTGCAATATCAACAACACCCTCAATTGCAATATCAACCTAGGCTACAAGAAGCACAGCAACAAGGTCAATATCAAGGCATGGCACAACCACAACAACAAGAGGTGTACCAAGAACATTATATGCCGGAGACACCAAAGATAGCATTTTCAGAGCATCAACAACCGATCAGAAACACGATGTATCGACAAAGAGTACCACCAGGATTAATGATGAACCTCCAAAATATGATACAATTGCACAACAACTTGATAAGTTGCAATGACAAGTCGACACATTGGAAACCAAAGGAACAAAGAAGCTATACACAGATCAAGATTTATGTCCTAATCCATTTGACAAGAGCTTATACATGCCTCCCTTCCCTAAGCATTTTGAGGCACCTAATTTTGAGAAATATAAAGGGAATGGCAATCCAAAAGATCACATTTGAGCATTTTTTGTGGCATGTACTGAAGTGAGTTATGAGGAAACATATTTAATGCGCTTATTTGCACGAAGTCTCACGGGACAAGCCATGGATTGGTATTCGCATCTGCCAGGAAATATAAAGACTTGGTCAGAATTGGCTCAAAAGTTTATATCTCATTTTGCATTCAACATCGATAGTGACGTGACCATGTCAGATTTATGCAACACCAAGCAAAAGCAAGGTGAACCATTAGTGACTTTCTTGCAATGATGGCGAAGCTTGTATAGTTGTTCTTCCCTAGATATACCTAAAGAACAACAAGTGAATCTGTTTATCCAAAATTTGGTCCCAGAAATGATGTATGAACTCAAATTGAAAAGTCCCAGTACTATTGAGAAACTCCTTAAGAAAGGGATGAACATTGAAACTACTCTTGTAGCCAAGGGAATCATTAAGCTTAACAAAGACAGTGACAACACAAACAATTCAGGGGACAGAAATAGATTTTGGTATAAAAACAAAAATGTCACTAATGATGGTGTTGTTGATGCAAGAGCGATGAATGCAAATCAACCCCCATTCACAATTAAGAAATTGAGTGTTCCTAATATGTCAACTATGGAACAAAATCAAACATCGGCAAGCAATGTTACTCAACAGTCGCAATACCAGCAGCATACTCAGCAATATGCTCAACAATATAATCAACAACAAGGTCAGCAACAAAACCAACAACGAAGACCTTTCCGATCAAGGGATGGGCCTCCTTGACAATTTACGCCATTGGGAGAGCCTATTGAGTCAGTAATGAAACAAGTAATACAAGCAAAATTTATCAAGTTACCAGATATCAAGGCAGAACCATTGGTAAAGCCGCACTGGTGGAATGATAATGCCTATTGTGAATACCATTGGTCAAAAGGACATAAAACTGCATCATGTTTTCAATTGAAACATATGATTCAAGACTTGTTAGAGCAAGGAGTAATTGAGATAGATCCACCCAACGTGACTTCTTACACTAATCATACAATTTTTAAAACTCCCTTGCTTGATCATGACAAGGGTAAAGCATCTTCTTCGAACTCTACCCAAACAACAAATTATGCAAATACTGGTTATAACAATGTTATCAATTGTTTTCGAGTGTCAAATGAGTATGTTTCTACTCTAAGAATAAAGGGACAAGATCCTTCTTGCATAGTCACCACTCGTCGATCCAAAATAGTCCTGAAAGGAGCTCCCGCAGTTCCTCCCAAACCAACTCCTGCGAGTCAGTATAATCTCCTAGATCATCTAGGAAAGACACCTGCACAAATATCAATCCTTGAGCTGTTGAAAATGTCCCCCATGCATCACACAGTCTTAGATAAAGCTTTAATTGAGTCTACTATCTCGACAGACATTGATGTTGACCAGTTTCAAGCCCGAATAGGACATCTAGCTATTTCCCAACATGTTGCATTTTTTGATAACGACATTTCACCTAATAAGCTCCCTCATAATGATCCTTTACATCTTGAAGTCTTTGTCCATAATTGCAAAATCCGATGAGTCTTGATAGATGGTGGAGCGGGTCTTAACATCTGTACCTTGAGAGTGGTCATTGGTCTTGGTTATACAGAAAAGGATATTGATTCTTCCAAAAGAATAACAATCAAAGCATATGATGATGTTGAGCACCCATCTAAAGGGATAATTACATTTCCCATCAGAGTTGGTCTAGTGACAGAAAACACTTTTCTGCAGGTCCTAGACCGTGATCTTCCTTACAATATGATTCTTGGCCGTCTGTGGATCCACGCAATGAAAGCAGTTCCATCCACTTATCATCAATGTTTAAAATATCCTTACAATGGAACTGAGATAACAATTCCAGGAGATCCTAATCCTTTTCAATTTTGTGTTGCCTTAAAGGATTCTCTGCAGCAGCAAGTCCCAGTCAATAGAGAAGCCAAATCACATAGTTATGTGGATCCTAATGAATTGTTAGATGCTGTCAAAGGAAAATTGAAAATACAGGACCAAGGATGCAGAGAGTATTCAATGGCTCAAACATTCCTCATCGGGAATTTACCAATATCTCCAAAATCATATGGAAAACCACATTTGTTGCAAAAGGAACCTAACGTAGTTATCCAATATCAACCATCCACTACATTTACAAGATGGGGTGAACTTGACAAAGAAACTTTGGATGATGATGTCATAGATTGGCTTTATAAGGATCCAATTGAGACCCCACCTGTCAAGTTGCCAGTGGAACTATATGGCAAAGGATTTACTATGCTGCAAAAGAAAGGATATGACAGTTGCAGTGGCTTAGGCCCGGACAAGAAGGGGAGGCTAGAACCTGTTATACCCGAGATGCAACCTCCAACTTTAGGGTTAGGTTTTGTACCATTGCGAATTGGATCCTCATCTACCAAAGTGACCATGTGTGGAAAAGGGCGTAACTCTGATGATGAAATAACACCTGAGGATACCCGACCCGAAACTGATTCCAACGAATGGGAGTGGAGTTTTTTTTCTTCTAGCTCCTATGCCCTTGACAATGTTTTCCTTGACCCTGATGATTTGCCTATGGAAGACAAACATGAGATAACTCCCCCTCCCAAAACATGTCCTAATGCTTGGATAGAGTCATTATGGGACCCAAGCTCTGAATTAGATACAAGCAGTCCGGACAGTGATACCACGGACGTTTACATCTTTACCATCTCGGCCCTTTCCCTCCCTAACACCGATGCCCCTCGTCTATCCCCAGCTTATCCAACATGACCAACAAGAACCACTCACATTGGATTGTTTTCAAAATGACGAAGCAATTGCAGAATTCCTTGGACTACGGGAAGGCATACCACAAGGTGATCATAAGGCAGGATTTGCTATTGATCTGGATTCCACAGCATATTTTGGGGAGTCAACTCCATCTTCCAATCATCAAAATGAAAAAAGAAAAGAAAAAATACAAAATCAAAAAGATAGGTCTTTGAGTGGAAACCGTAAGGCACTCTCTGACCATGAAAAAGTAAAAATAAAAGACGTACCTACGGGTGAAAACCTCTCTAAGGCACCCAAAGGTGGAAGAGTGGACATACCCCTATCAAGTCAGGATAAATCAACATTGCTGGTTGAAATGACCGAGGAAATCAATTTAGGTACACCTGAGAACCCTAAGGTCATTCATTTCGCTGCTTCTTTATCAAAATAGGAAAAGATAGATTTTGTTAATTTCTTTCTTGAGAAGAAGATCAGCTTTGCATGGTCTTATGCAGATATGTCTGGCCTTGATCCAGAATTAGTCCTTCATCACTTGCCATTAAAAGCAGATGCCAAGCCTGTCAAACAGAAACTTAGAAAGATGCATCCTCAGGTGGCTCTTTTGGTCAAAGTGGAACTGAAAAAATTACTAGATGTGGGCTTTATTAGACCCATTGATTATGCAGACTAGATTTCAAATTTAGTACCAGTTAGCAAAGTAACTAGGGGCATCAGAATCTGTACAAATTTTAGGGATCTCAATAAAGCATGCCCTAAAGATGACTTTCTGCTGCCAAACATAGACATCATAGTTGACATGACTACTGGATATAAGATGCTCTCATTGATGGATGGTTTTTCCGGCTATAACCAAATTCGCATTGCTCCTGAAGATCAACATAAGACATCATTCACTTGTGCTTGGGGTACCTACTACTGGAATGTGATGCCCTTTGGTCTTAAAAATGCAAGCGCAACATATCAAAGAGCGATGATGACAATTTTCCATGATTTCATGCATACTTTGATGGAGGACTATGTTGATGACTTATTATGCAAATCTGTCACTAGAGATAGTCATCTAGCCATCCTGGGCCCTATCTTTGACCGAATGGCAACCTACAAGCTCAGACTCAATCCAAAGAAGTGTGTCTTTGGTGTCACCGCTGGCAAATTACTAGGGTACATTGCTTCCCACAGAGGCATTGAAGTTGACCCTACCAAGGTTAAAGCAATAATGGATATGTCTCCTCCTTCTAATCTTCATCAACTAAGAAGTCTATAAGGAAAGCTCCAGTCAATCCGCCGGTTTATAGCTCAATTGGTCGATAAATGTCATCCATTCCAGCATCTATTACATAAAGGAGTCGCATTTAAATGGACTGAGCAATGTCAATCAGCCTTTCAAGCTCTCAAGGACTATTTGTTGTCACCACCTATCCTAATGCCTCCTATAGAAGGAAAGCCATTTATATTGTATATTTCTGCAATTGAAATGGCACTAGGAGTTCTCTTGGCTCAACAGGATGAGAATGGCCAAGAGCGAGCTATTTATTATATCAGCCGGACACTAGTAGGTTATGAGCTGAATTATTCAACTATTGAACGGGCATGCTTAGCAGTGGTCTTTGCAACACAGAAACTCCGACACTATATGTTAAATCACCAGACATTCCTGGTTGCAAAAATTGATCCCTTGAAATACTTGCTTAGCAAAGCAGCTTTGACTGGTCACCTCGCCAAGTGGGTTATGATCCTTAGTGAGTTTGATATTGAGTATATGGAGCAAAAGGCAATAAAAGGGCAAGTCATAGCGGATCAACTTGCAAAGGCTCCTATTTATGATGATCATCCCATGCTGACCGATTTTTCGGATGAGTCAATCTTTGCTCTTACATCTTCTAATGAATGGAAGTTATACTTTGATGGGTCCCATACCAAGTTCGGGTTCGGAGCAGGCATATTGCTTGTCACCCCTCAAGGTGATGCTATTCCCAATTCCTACAGAATAACTTTTCATTGTACCAATAACATTGCAGAGTATGAAGCACTGGTCAGAGGACTCCGAGTAGCGGTCCACTGGAACATCACACATTTACAAGTCTATGGAGATTCTCAGTTAGTCATCCGTCAAGTGAATGATGACTATGAAACAAAAGATGAAAAACTTATTCCCTATAAGCATATGGTAGATTTCTTCAAGACAAAATTCACAGCTATCCATTTCAGTCAAGTTCCAAGAATGCAAAACAAGTCGGCAGATGTGATGGCTACGATTGCTTCTATGATAAATATGCCCCACAATATGGACAAGTGTGAATTTTTGGTCGAACAGTTGCTTGTCCCTTTTTTTGACATTCTGACAACAGATGTGATGTGTGTTCTTGTTGGTCCTAACTCCCTGTGGTACAATGATGTATATCAATATTTGAAATCGCAAACCTTACCACCTAACCTTTTCGCTAACCAATGCCGAGCCTTCATCCGACAGACGGCCAAATATGTCATCATTGTCGACACCCTTTACTGTCATTCCTTTGACCATACCCTCCTCAGGTGTTTGGATTCTAACGAAGCACAAATGGCTTTACATGAGGTTCACGATGGTATATGTGGGGGCCATTTCAATGGTCTTAGCTTAGCCAAAAAGTTGATTCGTGCTGGGTATTATTGGCCCACTTTGGAGCAGGATGTTCATGATTTTGTTAAGAAATGCTACAAATGCCAGATCCATGGAAATTACATTCATGCACCAGCCCAAGAGCTTCATTATGTCATATCTCCGTGGCCCTTTTCTCAATGGGGATTGGATCTTATTGGCAAGATTCACCCGACATCTGCAAATGGACACAAGTTCATCATTACAGCCACAGAGTATTTTACAAAATGGATCGAGGCTATCCCCATGACCTATATCACTGGTGTGCACATTTCAAAATTCCTACTGAATTATATCATATGCCGGTATGGGGTTCCCCTTGCCATAGTCATGGATAATGGTCGTCCCTTCAAGAATAAATATGTCAAGGAACTCTGTGAAAAGTTTCATATCCAACACTGTTTCTCCAGTCCATACTATCCACAGGGTAATGGTCAAGCCAAAGCATCAAATAAAACCATTATCAAGATACTGAAAAAGGTTGTCAATGACACTGGTCGAGATTGGCATGTACAGTTGAATCCAGCACTATGGGCTTATTGCACTTCTATCCGCACACCTACTGGCGCTACACCTTATTCCTTGGTGTATGGTGCGGAAGCCATTTTACCTTTGGAAGTGGAGATTCCTTCTTTGCGTGTTTCCTTGCAACATCTAATTGATGATGAGATGCACAGAGTCTCTCGGTTGCATCAGCTTGAAATGTTAGATGAGAAATGTTAGACAGCCTTGACCCATTTGCAAGCATATCAAAACCGTCTCCATCGCTCTTATAATAAGAAGGTCAAAGGGCGACACTTCGAAGTGGGAGATCTGATTTTAAAGGCAAACCCTAAGAATGCACAATCTACTGATATCATCAAAGGCAAGTTTGAACCTAATTGGGTTGGGCCTTTCATAGTGACTGCAGCCTATGGCTCGGGGGCATATCAGCTTGCCACCCCAGAAGGTGAACCTTTGTCCGATCCTGTCAACAGCATGCACCTTCACAAGTATTGGGCATAATTTTCTATCAATACTTTTTCACATATGATCCTGAAAAAATACAAAAAAATAAAAAAAAGTGAAAAAAATACAAAAAAAAGTGAAAAAATAAAGAAAAAAAAGAACAAAAAGAGTAAAGAAAAATGTTTTGCCCTCTGGTGAAAACCTGGCAAACAGGCGCTTTGGGCAAGTGCCATGGTAAAAACCTGGCAATCAGGCACCATGTGTAATGAGATCATTGCTCTGTCATCTGTCATGACCTCTAGCTATGCTTTTTCTCGGCCGATTTATCATGCCTATCTTTGTCCTAACCCAATGTTCTGTTCCAAGCTCGTGATTGGTCAACATCATTGTCTTGCATACTCTGGTTTCTTGTACATATGTTTCGGTCTTGACCTCTGTATATGTCCTTCAGATGTGCATTGGGTGGATTCCCCTTGTCATGATCAATCACTGGAACTTTTGAATTTAAAATGTCCTAATCCAAAAAAAATCAAATAATGTCCTAAAATAATCCAAAAAAAATCAAATAATGTCCTAAAATAATCCAAAAAAAAATCAAATAATGTCCTGAAATAATCCAAAAAAAATCAAATAATCTCTTGAAATAATCCAAAAAAATCAAATAATGTCCTGAAATAATCCAAAAAAATTAAATAATGTCTTGAAATAATCCAAAAAAATCAAATAATGTCCTGAAATAATCCAAAAAAATCAAATAATGTCCTGAAAAAATCCAAAAAAATCAAATAATGTCTTGAAAAAATCCAAAAAAATCATATAATGTCTTGAAAAAAATCCCTAAAAAAGTCATATAAAATCCTGAAAAATGAACAAAAACATTATAAAACTCACAAAACAAAACAAAAATATTCCCTTTGTGCATAGACAGATCACTGAGCGTCCCTCCAATGACACACAATCACACATTGTGCTTTAATGAAATCATGCATAAACAGATGAACTTTTTCGATCAAACCAAACATTCAAACTGATCAACATTGACTTATCAATCGAACATCAGCATCAACCTTATTTGTCCTTGTCAACACTATCATGGGTCTTATATAGGGTGTGGTATACTCAAAACCAGACTGTGTCCTGTCTTAGACGGGGTGCCACATGTCCTGAAACTAGATAGCATGATCGTCCTCTCAACACTTTCAACTTTTGACAATGAAGATCAAGATGTTTGTTGGAATTAGCGAGTCTTATCATTTACTGATTTCTCTTCGATCATGTTCCTATGTTGCTCGATGATGTCACTGAGTGATTTAGAGTGACCGGGATGGTTCATGGTCCTTTTTTTTGTTGTTGTTGTGATTGTTGTTTGTTTGCAATGTGTCTATCTTTTGCAAAAAGGGTTGCATTTCAGCTCTGGCCTTCAATGCCATGATGCTACGCATCCATTTTGCTATATTAAATAAAGGTTCTCACCTACAAAGTGCATTACTGAAAGCAAGTTTTTCTTCGTCTCTAACTGTCCTCTGTCTCATTTCTTCTTACTAACATTTCTTCCGTTAGTTCGGATAGTCAATCTGGTCTAGTGCTCTGATCTCCACACACATATGCTACATCCTGCATTCATTGGTTAGTACATTTGCATCACATCAAGCATCACATCAAGCATTTTATCCATTTCATATTATAAATGCATAAAAAACACATAAAAAAATATACCCATACATAAATAGTGCATAAGTCATCCATACATAGAAAAATAACTACAAATCATAACACATTTCATCCCATCCTATCGATGCATATCACAATAATATCGGAGTACAAAATTGGACTATCTGTCCTAAGTATGGCCCGCAGGCTAACTACATAAGGTCAAACTACATCTGTTTGTCATAAGGAGCACGTGCCTCTATCACTGGTGCTCCCTCTGTCCTCCTCATCCCTGCCATGTCTCACGGATGATGTCCCTCCTGGTCCTGGTTGTGGTGGTCTCATAGGTCCACTCACCCCCATGCTGCTCAAAGACCTCCGAGAGCATGCTCTGCTCTTTGTCCTCGATCGTGCCCGATATGAAGCTGCTCTCTGCTCTGATGGAACTGCACTCTCATATAATGTCCTCGAATGGCGTATCTCCTCTCCGGTCTCTACCAACATCTGTGCCATCTCATGTGCACTGGCATCCCTAATTGACCTAATATACTCAGTGACTCTCTATTCTTCTCGCTGTGCCTAAGCTATTGTTGTATCTCGAGCTGCTGTAAGTCTGGATATCTCTGCTTTGAACTGATCATGCTCTGTCCTCAAGATGGCATTCTGTCTCTCTAATGTAACAATGTGATCATGCTAACTTGCTATGGTAGCCCTGCACATCTCCATCTCCTCTATCCTAGCTATCTCCGACCTTATGGGTATATCTTGCAATGACTCCTGATCCGCTGAGTCTGGCTCATCCTCATCATCCCCATCATCATCTCCGTCCTCGTCATCTCCCTCATCCTCATCCTCACCCTCATCCTCCTCGTCTTCATCATCTCCCTCCTCCTCTCCAGCGAGTGGGAAGTCCTCCTGTCTCCTAGGTACTAGAATATCAGGATCTGTCAATGGCACTGGTCGTCGTCGTGCAAACCATCGCTCATACTCCTCTGTTGTCCTAGCGTCCACCACATCTGACCTCCAATCTCATTGTCTCTATTGTAGTTGTGCGAAGTCGGCATATGCTATGTGTGGCTGAATCATCCTCCCCCACTGACTCGTCTCTCTGTGAGATCGGGCAAAGTGTGCAGTCCCTCTAGGTACATCCTGTCTCTCTCCAAACTGTCATCTGACTCTCTCTGGCAGGTACATCTCAATCACTCTCTGGCGATTCACTGGTCGCCCAATCAGGTATCTCTCCTGTCTGCAATACGATAGCTCATCACTATCATCTGACCATCCAGGGCAATCAAGATATGGCCTCCATGTGAACTCTCTCAATCTGTCTAGCTCGTGTCGCCAATACAATATGTATCCAAAAGGACCATGTCTCAGTGCTCCCCCATAGTAGTACACATATGGTCGATGTGGTAATACCTGTCTCTCTACAATCGGTCGACATATGGCTATGTGCTCAAATGCCCATACCTGTAACAATGTGACTCCACAACTCAAAGTCTGAACTCCCTGATATGCTATCTGATGCAACTGAAAATATAGCATAGCCAGTACACATGGTCCCCATGCGTACACCGTCCCCTCTGTCGCCATCTTCTCTAGCACTCTTCCCCATCCAATAGGGAATCCATGTCCTCATCTGTCTCCTACTAGTAGGCATGCTATCACCACTGCTATCACCACATATCGTCGATCGTACTCTGATGCCATGGTGTCCCAGCTGATCTCCCTCTCTACGATATCCAAATCATCTGCGTCGCACTCAAATAATCTGCACAACGCGTCTCTCCCTGTCACTGGGTCATACTCTACCATCTCCCCATGAATCAGAATGCGGAGGATGCGCCATACATCCTCTAGTGTGACATTCGCCTCTCCAGTCGCCAGATGGAAGGAGGAAGTCTCTGAATGCCATCGCTCTGCCAATGCGGTAAGTAGTTCTGTGTTTGCCCTAATCTCGGGCATGAATGTGATATAATATATTCCAAGTCCTGCTAATGTATCTCTGTCTGTGCTCCTGAGTCTATGTCGTAACATGAAGCAGTCTGGTCGATTCTCTCGCGTGATTAATGGATACTGTCGACTCTGCATCACAATTGGGGCACATTTTGTCAGTTTTAGGGTTTGCTCCTATGGGTTGCATTTCCTCATTTCATCCACAAATCAGGGTGTTTCTACTCTATTTTGACCTATCCTATTCTTATTCCCCCTTTTCGGATCATTCGCATGCCATTTTTGACAAAATTAGGGTTGCCAGAGCAAAACTGTGCCTGTGTAGCAACAAACTGCGCCTGTGTACCCTACACAAGCGCAGGATTTGCCCTACACAAGCGCAGAAGTCATTTTTTTTAGTTTCTATGGGCCCCACAATGTCCCGCAAGCAAGTCAAATTCATGAAATTAACAATATGGGTTTTTGAGATACATACCGCTGCTCCCACATCGTCCGGTCGTCTGTAGGTGCGTACACGTTCTCCGAGGTGATCTGCCATTGGAATGTTCGCCATCTCTTTGCAAGTGTCCTTTTCCATAGCAACAAATCCTCCTCTTTGGCTAGTGCAAATGAGCTCTTTTCACCCTCTTTGTCTCATTTATAGATCTTTGTCAGTGCATAGATGGACGTGCACTCTCTCCATCTTATGTTGGTCGAGGTCTTTTGCACCTTTAATTGCTTGTCCTTCGTGCATCCGATCTCTGATTGTCAGTCTGTTTGCTCCTATCGTCTTCTGTCATTCTTATCGATCAATTGGCCTCTTTTCTGGATGTTTCCGGCCAATTCCTCGAGGGGGCATGCATATATCATTGTTATCATCTGGGGCATTTTCATTATTGTTCTTTGAAACAATGCTTGAAATCGCATTGTCTCAAAGAGGGGCAAAATGTAGACACCTAAAACTGGTCAACGCTTGCGGAATCATACTTTAACATTTGCGCATTGCCTTATTTTAGGGTTTTTGCATCGCATTAACATTTCTCCTATGATTCGCACTTGGTCTTTATCATTTGCGAGCATCGAGTCATTCTTCTGCATTCTTCAGTTGTCTCGCTCTCAAATTTGGTCTTGTCGACAACAATCTTCAGTCATGATTTTGGTCAATCTTATCCTATCACATCAATGTGCGTGCTCATTTGTTATCATTTTGGACATCGTCAATCCTAATTAGGGTTTTGTCCTCTTATCAATCTTGTCATTTTGCGATCGATTTGTCATTGATCGTTGTCCTCTTATCAATCTTGTCGTTTTGCGATCGATTTGTCATCAATTGTTGTCCTCTTATCAATCTTGTCGTTTTGTGATCGATTTGTTGTCGATCGTTGTCCTCTTATCAATCTTGTCATTTTGCGATCGATTTGTCATCGATCATTGTCGTTTACAATCTTGTCATCTTGCGATCGATTTGTCATCGATCGTGGTCATTTCCAATCTTGTCATTTTTGTCATTTTGCGATCGATTTGACATCGATCGTCGTCCTTCTCAATCATGTCAATTTGGATCAATTTGTCATTGTTCCTTGTCA
The DNA here is from genome assembly GCF_030272615.1 of Cryptomeria japonica. Classification (NCBI taxonomy): domain Eukaryota; kingdom Viridiplantae; phylum Streptophyta; class Pinopsida; order Cupressales; family Cupressaceae; genus Cryptomeria; species Cryptomeria japonica. Next base: position 416,479,835 of record NC_081410.1, read on the forward strand.
ATTGGCGCATTTATCAATCAAATCATTTTTCAATTCAAAATCATGATCGAATCGACATCAAATCAATCTTACATCAAGACCTAATTGTCACCCTTGCATTTCTAATTTATCTTCTAGGGTTTCATGATTTATTCATTTAACCTTGTTTGTCATTTTCTCTCCATTTTCTCTTTAGGATAAATGATTTATTTATTTATCCTAAGTCTTCTTGTCACAATTAAATGTTTATTTAATTGGCTAATTAATTCCTCCTATTTTTGTAAATTAATTAATGAATGAGAAATTATTAATTAATTTACCTAATTTTCATCAATTTCCTAAATTCCAAGTCATTATTTCCAACTTAATTTTCTAATTTCTCCTAAATTCCTAAATGTCTATTTCTATTTCAAATTCTTGTCATAAATCCTTGCATAGCAATTTATCCTAAATTGTCATAAATTGTCATAAATCCTTGCATAGCAATTTGTCATACACTTGTCATAACTTTGCTATTCCTGATTTGAATTTCCATTTGAATCACTTTCATGCTAATCTGATCTTTTCTCCAATTTGTCTATAAATTGGATGAATTTCTTCAATCAAAGTCCTTGATCCTTACTACCTGGTTGAATCAATCACACTTTGAGTATTCTTGCGCTACTTGTCAATCTTGCTTTCACATTAGGTTTATGCACTTGAAGGTGAGATCCACAAACAAAGGCTATTTGAAGAAGAAAGAAGGACAATGGAGCCGTATGAAGGAGACATTCAGATCTGCATTTGGTTTGCTTTGTTTTTAACCTTGAATGTTTTGCTTTCATGTCTTTATTGAGTGTGTTTAGGATTGATCATTGCATTTGAGCTTTTGTGATTGAGCTAGATTAGAATTGATTTGCTTGTGATGATTTCTGATTTCCTAGCTACACTCATAATAGTCAAATTATAAAGTTTTGGAGGCATCCTAAGGGTACAACTTCAACATAGTCTATTGGTGGTTAGCAAATGGTGAGTTTGAAAAGTGAACTAGGTTTTGAAAAATTACTCTTATCGTTGTAGAAGCTTTTTTGAGCTATCAATAGACTTGTGCACTCAACTGATATTCTTTGTTTTTGAGGTATGTTAGATTGCATTTCAATTGCATATTTATTTGGTGAATTGTAGCACTTCCTTTGAATGCATAAAATTCCTCAAACTTGTATCAATAAAGGAAAATACAATGCAAGAACTATAACAAACATTGTAATAGCAATAAACCTTTCTTTGCAAGTGCATGCTATTGTTATTTGGCATTTCTTTTTAATCAAGGGTGAATATTATAGATGCTATGGTTTTCAAACCCTTAGAAAAAATATTGGTTAGTCTTAAATAGACTCCAAATTAGAATAAGGAAAGTTTTCCCACCATGTGGGTAGTTACAATAGTTATATTCAAAATTTTGAATCTTGATATAAAATTAAATAAACTTGAGGCATAAGAGAAACATAAGACATAGGGGAAAGGACCGAGTAGTTGTGCACCCTAACTTTGCGCTTCTCAAAATCCTACTTGGAGATTTCAAATCACTCCAATTTTTTTACTTGATAGCTTACTTGGCAAGTCCCCTGCTTATAACTAAGGTTTCAGGGCCATATCATCAAATATGATGCCACATCAGCATGCTTTTTGCCAAAGTGTCCAAAACAACCCCCCAAAAAAGTGAGACCAATAGGCGTGCAAAAGAGACCCCAATAGTTGTGCAGTTGATATGGCATCACCTGATTGGTTACTTTTTACAATATTAGTACATTTCTTAACAACTATTGGTACACTTCCTAACAACTGTTGGTACATTTCCTAACAAAAATTGATATTTTTTGTTTCAAACAATAGGTTTTATTTGTTCCTTTTTTGGAACAAAAGATATCAACAACCCTCACAACAATTGGTACATTCTCAACTACTGGATCCTTTCCCCTAATTCATGTAGAATTAGGTACTTCATTTCATAGGGAAGAGTTTCCTTTATGACACATCTCCTTAATCAAGTCCCTTTATGTCATATTCTTCACTCATGAAACATGACTTGTAATTAAACCACACTTTGGTAACAATTTCTAATATCAATGACCCAAATAGATAAATATAATGTTTAGTTATCTATTTACCCCTTTCTAACCTAGAGCATAGACTAATAGTAATATTATCTTGGATATTTATCTCTATTGCAAAACCTCTTATTGAACCGATTCTCTTGTTGATAGTTATATAGTGTACATATTAAATGCGACATTGCTTGGTGCCTAATTTTTAAAATCAAACCATCAAATCTAGTTATTCTCCTCATTGAGTAGTCATGAAGTGACGAAATGCTCCACCATGCTACCCTCCTTTCATTGCTAGTCTGTTAGATTGATGTAAAGTTTCCTTGTGCCAACCTATTGATATAGAAGATAATTTAATTGATCATATGAGGGCTCATAAAATGGTAAAGATCAAGTATGAAACTCCTTACATTATTTATCATGAGTGATGCAATGATTAGATTAAAAATTATGTTAAGCTCAATATTGTTGCATTGCAAGCTCAAAGTTGTTGCTTTTATGTTTGGATACACTTTGATTAATTTATAGTGAACAAATTGATAATTTTTAGATAAACTAAATAATTTTCATATCACCATATATGAAATGAGCAATAATACTCATACATATGAACTAAATCCATCTACCAAAGATGCACCCATTCACTCTAACAAATAAAAGAACTCACATCTCTTATAATGAGCTTGATCATTTGTATAAGAAGTTGTACGCATCTCCCCAAACTCATAATCACCGCCTCAACCAAACATGTACAAGGATACCCAAATGGATACCCAAAATATGGTACGATTAGTGATCGTAGATCATAAAATAAGTAATTAATAAAAAGACAAATGTGGTGGCCCAAATCTACTACATAGTGTTACAAAATGAAAAATTAGAGACCTTAAGAAATGGGGTTCCTTATTTTCCTTGGAAAAAATTGGGAATGTTGTGTAAGCAACAACACTTATGTTGAATGGAAAATTGAATCATACGAATTTCACTATAGGTTGAAAGGGACTATATGATTTCATTGTTAAATTTGGTATTAGGCTAAATAAAAATTTAATGAATTGACTCCTTATAATTCCTATGTGGGAATGGGATATTATTTATTTTATTTATTAAGATAGGATGCTTGAATTAAAAATGAATTCATCTTGATTGACATTGAAGTTTTTGATAATCCATGTTATTAGATTTTTTTTTAATCAAAGGTCAAGCATAAACCAAACTAAATCATGATAATAAATACAATGATCACTATAAAATGTCATGCCCATGTTTCCAAGTTAAACCCTAGAAAATGTATTGAATGACCTTGTTTTCCCCCTTAAAAGAATTCAAATAATTTTTATTTTAAAATCTATTGTGTGGTTAGAGAGAACATGAGAACTCTATGTAATGACATTCTTTTCAAAGGTAAACAATAACAATGCAACTATAGATGTAGAATTGAGAAGATAATGTTGATTGTCCTAGTCATCCCGAGTTGTGTGAAAAATTCAAAGGATGATTTCTTTTGTGATACAATAAATTCAACTCAAGTGGATGAGAATTCACTTGGAGTTAATTGTATTCACTTGAGGCTAACCATAGGTTCCATGAGCAATGTCTTTAGTCATGAAAAATTCATAGGAGGATTGGGCTAGGAAATTGAACTCATTGAATCATTACGCATATGAGTTAAAATGCTTGGCTCAATAGAAATCTCTTTCATTCAAATTGATGCATATGACTCCTTTTGATGAACAACAATAAACACTAGTACTTGTGCCATGTGATATAAATGACATGACATCATCAAATAAAATTAGGTGGGCATGTTAAAGTGAGATACTTTGTGTAATGGGAGCTTGAGAGAGTGTAACACTTTATTTACTAAAGACCTAATGAAGCGAGACACTTTAGATATTAAATTGATAATGAAGTGAAACACTCTACTTATTGGGTGTCTATAAGGATGAGACAATTTGTTTATATGACACTTACAAAATTGAAACACTATTTCTAATGAACGCATGGAAGAGCGAGACACTCTATTTCATTAATGCATGCAAAAGTGAGACACTTTGTTCATCACATACATTCCTATTAATACGTATGTACCTCGATCTATTAATTATGGCCTACAGGAAAAAAAATGGGTCTAATTTTTGAGTCATTACATATGGATGAAATAGAAGTCTTACAATTGATTTATTTATTAATGCAATGAGCAAATACTCTTTATTTTGAAAGTATTCATTTTTTTAGACAATAAGAATCAAGTAGTTGACCCCATAAATTGTAGTAATGAACAATACTCTTTATTCAGTGATGTCTCAAGTAGTTGCCCTATAAATTGTAGTAATGAACAATACTCTTTATTCAGTGACATCTCAGATAGTTGCCCCTATAAATTGTAGAATGAGCAATACTCTTTATTCAGTGACACTTATGGGATTGGGGGAAGATTGTACCTTGTGATCTTGTGCCTACCACAAGAAAATCTAACCAACTGAGTCATACTCTCAACCCTATCCATTTTACTTTTCAAGCTTATAATGCTATACAAATAGATTATTTACTTAACTACATTTAATATAGTTTTTGTTAAATTGGCATAGACATATACACTAATATCATCTATTTTAAATTATTATAATATGTAATGATGAATCCATAATTCATAGGGATGAGGAACAATTGATTAAAAGGTGTTGAGTGTTTGGAGAATCTCCTTAAAACCAATAACCCCACTAATCAATATCAAACAAATATAAATAAGAATATATAAAGAAAACTCTCCCAAACTATGACATTAGATAATTGTCAAATTCCTCTAATTGCATTAAAATAACCCATAGTTCTTTTAAAAAAAGTATTTTAAAACTTTAAATTATTTGTAAAAGTGTCCTAGAATTTTTATATGAGAAAAAAAAAGGGTTAAGTAAGAAGAATGAGCCACATTACAAATGCCAAAAAGGGCATCTATTATATGAAGGAAAAAGAGGCAATTGTGACCCCACTCAAAAGAAACCCCATTATTATTTCCAATAATTATTATAGCTTGATACTAAAACATAGAATTTATGGTTTATAAATATATTGAATTTAAGTCAAATCAAATTGAATACAAATATTCCTTTTGCAGACATACAAACAAACATATTCAGTACAGCTTACAAGTCCCTAGGCAAGCATTAAGTAAGTAAACATTTGTATTATTAATGATAATTAATCAGCTTTGTATATAAATACAGGGGAAGTCAAGCGGCCATATGACCGAGGGCCCGCCAAAAGAAAAACATACTGCCAAAGTTTACATAGGCATTAGGGCTAAAGTGAAGTATTAAACGTTTAAAAAGGCGGTGAAATAATTCAAAGTCAACGAAATGTGGGGTCCACAAGTGTCAGCAGACAACTGCTAGTAAAATCGGACGGCTCACAATTCCTAGGGAAGTGTAATCCGACGGCGGTGGTGAAGCGGTAGAGCAACGGTCCCCACCGGCTATTGCCTGGGGAAGCGGAAGGAGTGCGTTACAGGGGAGTGCGCCTCCGGTCAACTCTCTGACTTGCCGTGGCACGAACAAGACTGACACGTGTGAGCTCCAAACAAGGGAGGTGCGCTCCACGTAGCGTGGAGCGGTTGGCCAGCTTTATCGGATGCTTATATGTTGATGTTGGTCATCATTACTGTTCTGAAAATCTGCTGTTCTTCCTCCCTCCTCTCTCTTCTGTGTGAGGGATTTCTGATGTCCTCCTGGCATAGAAAAAGCTGGGATTTGGGTGTGGGATTGGAGGGTCAGGACAAGCCATGAATGCAGATGGGTATTGTGGGGATGAATGGAAGGTGGAATTTAGCAGGTGGGTATTTAGTTTGAGGGGATTTGATGGGGTATGGAGAGAGAACCGGGGGATGGCATTGTTTTGAGAATATATAGCTGGTGGTGGCAGAGATAGTTGGATAATGGAGGGATGATGATGAGGTTGCATTTGTGGCGGTTATGTGCATTTTTGGGTGATGATATGTGTCGAATGGCGTGTGGTTTGGATTGAGTGGGTGGTCCGATTCTTGAGGGGGGTGGTGGTTAGGACTTGAAGATTATTGGGAGGATTGCTTGTTTTGAGGCACATTTATTTCTGGCACTGGACTGCTTTGGTTTTGTTATCTATTGGGTTGCTGGAATTCAGGATTTGAGCAATGGAGAAGCGCAGAGGAGCTGGAATATGAGGTGCATATCTTTGCCCGGGGATAGAGTAGTATTTGTTTGGTGATGAAAATGGGAGGTGTTATTAATTTGACTTGTGAATGTGTTAGTTGTGGTGGTTCTGTTTTTGTTGCGTTGTGGGTGTGAATACATGGATGATTTTGGTTGCAAGTATTGACTTTCATTTAATGGTTTAGTTTGAGCTGGGCCTGTTTTTTTAATGCTTGTGGGTGTCATTGCATGGACCTGACATGGATTGACCTACTTCTACTTTTGTTATTAAGTTGTCCTGTTCTGTTCTGGACTTGGAGTTTGGAGATGGATTTGTGAATGGGGCACACAGTTTCTGGTGCACGTTGTGTTTGAGAATCTGATATGGAGGATCAAGTAATGGGGGACATTGAAAAGATTGAGGTTGCTACAAGAGCTGGTATTGATAGCACCCATAGAGTGTTGAGTATTTTGTTGCAGCAGGACCAGTGGAATAGCAATAATGCTAGTGCTATGGCTAATTTGTGTATGGCTGCGGAGGATGCCATTGCAACTTTTCAGAGAGTGGTGTCCTTACTGGGTCCTCAGACTAGGAAAGGTCATGCGAGAATCAGAAAGGGTCCTATCCAATCCCCTGGTAATTGTGCTAAAGCATTTATGGAAGCACCCAATTTGTTACATCTGGACGGTTTCGGTCCATATATTTCTTCTGCGTCAGTCTGCCCATCACCACCACAATTGGGTCAGGTCAGACAGTTCATTCCTAGTCATAATGCCTCTACGGTTTTTTCAATGAATGCTCTTCACCATCATCAACAGCAACTATTTCAGCAGCAGCTCAACTTACAGACAGAGCTCATGTTGAAGAACAATTCATATATGAAGTTTGGGAACTCCATCAGCTGCACACCCACATTTTCCTCTACAAAATCATTCATGTCATCTCTCAGCATGGATGGGAGCGTGGCCAATGACAAGCCATTGCTGCCATTTCATCATCAGTTGATGCAAACCAGTCAGGAAGACACTCTCCTTTCATCTTCCAAGAGAAAATGTTCTGGAAAAGGTGATGAATCAGGTGGTGGCAAATGTAGGAGCTCTGGAAGGTGTCATTGCTCAAAACGAAGGCCAGTTCCTACATTCCATATCCTTCAGCTTTGGAACTTCTTCACATTGTTCATACACGTTTCTTTTCTTTATTTTCTGTGTTCCAGAAAGTAAAGTTTTTTTTTTCATTAGAGAGTTAAGATTCCAAATCACATGGGTGCTAGGCTGGTAGTAGGAGGTGTTCAGAAAGCACAAGTTATATTTCTTTAAAGCTTCATTCATAATTTTAATATTTGGTGATTTGGTACTTTTCTATACAGGAAGCTGAGAGTCAAAAGATCCATTAGAGTCCCAGCCATTAGTAGCAAACTGGCAGATATTCCTCCCGATGATTATTCATGGAGGAAATACGGACAAAAACCCATCAAGGGCTCTCCTCATCCAAGGTACTGAATGAAGTGCACTTACTTTTACTGGAAAAGCAAAACTAATCTCTGCATAAGTATTACTTTAAATACTTTCAGGCCATTCCTGCTGTTCTGCTGCTGAGTACTGTGCATATACTGTCATGCTTTTCCCTTTTCTCTTTTTCTTTTGTTAAAGAAATATACCCTGAGGGCTGCATTGCACTGCATAGAACGTACATCCTTTGTCAGAGATGTCAGGTTTGAGGGGCATCATTCTGCATAATTTGATTGATACGGTCACCGAGAATCAACCTATCTTTACATGTCATTCGGGTTAAATGCACATTACTTAATAGGGATATAACAACTATCAAGCTTACAAGTTAACTGACATCCTCCTAATCTCTTTGATCTTTTTCCCTTTGCTGGTTAGCTACCATGCAGAGCAGTACATCACCTGCTTACAGTTGTTAGTTAGTTGCAATGCAGATTGCAGAGTGGTACTCATTCATCTTTTTAAATTTGTTGGTTATCTACAATGCAGATTGGTTTTACCCTTCTAGGCACCCGTGGTGAATGTGAAGTATGTTTAGTTGTTTTTTAAAAATTGGATATGCTTTTAGTTGTTGTCTTTATTTCACTGACTCAGTAGTGCAAAGTACGGTTTGGGTGGTGAATTTAGTAGACCGAGTACAGTTTAGGTAGCAGAATTCAGTAGCTGAACTATGTTTAAGTACCTAATGGTTTTTAGTATACCTTTTCTCTGTTTTTCCATTGACTAATTTGAATTTACAGAAGAACAGTAATAGCCTATAAAACCCAAGGCTGTAAGTAGCCTGTTAACATCCTTGGTTGGACACAACGAAATCGCTTGCTTATTTCCTAGTTGGATCACCCTGGATTGCCTGGTTTATAAGAGCAAAACTCCTGTTGAAATAATCATGGATAACATTTCAATCCCAAGAAGCTGAACTTCGTTGAAATCAAAATATTAATCACTGTTGGTTTTGATTAAATTCAAACACATTTCTAACATGTTTTCAATTGGGCACTGCACCTAGGAAGGTTTGTGATTTTTGTGGCCTTGCTTATCATAAAGTCAGTCCCCAACTTTTACGAGCCACGGATCCATCATTTTCTGCTTCCTCTTTCACATCCTTTGTTATGCAGTTTCCCTCACCCCATAAATTTCCACACTTGCATATACTATGGACTATAATTTGAGTCTATTGGGTGAACTTAAAACCATACAAAGATGTCAAATTGATTGCATGCTAGTGCTAAACACATGATATTTTTTATAAACTGCCATTCGAAATTTTAAAAGCATTGTTGTGTGTGCATATTGTTTTAGTGATTCTCTGTAATCATAATTAGCTGTATTGCATCTGCTCTACTATTTTAGTGGAACTTTTATAAGATGTTGGGACTCCACCTTGCCAGTTTGAGCAATTTAGACCTTGAAAATTAATGAATGGATTTTGTGCAGGGGTTATTATAAATGTAGCAGTGTGAGAGGTTGTCCTGCTAGGAAGCATGTGGAGCGTTGTTTGGAAGATCCCTCAATGTTGATTGTGACATACGAAGGAGAGCACAATCACTCCAGGAAACTATCTGGGAGCCCAAATCTTGTGATGCATACCTAAGGTTTCGCTGTCACTGTTGCTATTTAATGGCAAAAGATGCCTTCCAGATAATCGATTTATAACTTCCATTATACATTAGTCACATTTCATCTGGCATTGGCATTCACCAATCAGGAATCCTTGAGGCAATATTTATATTTCTACACTCACTGGAAGTGGTCATGCTTAATTCCTTTTTCATGGTTTCATCTAGAGGGCTAATGGCATTTTTGCACCATGTATTTTCTTACTCTGGCATTCAGAATATCCAAGATTAAAAGAACTAGTTAGCTTTGCTGCACAAGAGTCAAATCTTATGCGGACCCTGCAATGAGCCACGCTTGGAAGAAGATGAAATATGGCATACATTGTTCATATACTAAAAACACGTTGGCTTTCTTCTCTGCTGATTTTGGTGGTTGTAAATTATTGCAAAGTTATAGCTTATTTGTGTTTCACTATTTTCTGATTACTTGACCTTAATTAAGCCTTCTACCAATGGATGTACCTAAGCTGACAGATTATATGGGTTGGTTTTCTGTATCAGGTGCTCTTCTGTTCTAAAAATGTCTTATTATCGATAATTTGGAATTTAAACTTTCATGTGAAGATGGGGATGAAATTGGCTGTAAACTTGAAGACAGCTGGTTTTGCCCCTTATAAGCTGCTTTTATTTTCACACAAGGTGTTTCAGATTTCTGACCATGTAATTGAACTCTGCTATATACTGTTGAAATATAATCTAGCAAGCCATGATCTGAGATTATCAAAATTTCTCTTAGTTTTTATATCATTCTTTTTTAGTTTATGCATTTTCCAACTGGAGTGTAATGCATACCTTTGGTTTAAAACAAATACATCTGACTATTTCAGGCCGAAATCCCGAGGAATTTAAAGAGATTTGGAAAAATATCTCGAATTAAAAAATATTCCAGATTTGTATTAAAACTTCCAAGTTCCAACATTTCAATCATTGTTTGCTTCCTTACAAAGTTCTGAGGATTTAGAGATTGGGATCTAGAGGAAAGGCATTCCATGAGGTCAAGAATGCCAGATCCCTTCACAGTTAAGATGATGAATTCTTTATGTAACGGAAGCATTGGAAAAACTTGCATAGAAACCTCAGCCAAGGAAGCATCATGAATCTTAACGAGGCTTGTAATTTTCGTCAAAAAAATAAATCGTGTTGAAGGAAGAGGAACTGATTACCCAGCAGCAAATGGGAGGTTCTAGATTCAACTCTTAGTTGGTTTGTTAAAAGTTTAACATGGTATCAGAGTTTTAGTCAGTAGGGCCATGACAATATAGGTTTTAGTCAGTAGAGCCATGACAAGCTAGGATCTCCAAGCACTTGCAGAATGGCTCAAGGGTGTTTGGGGGGTTTTTGGAAAATGAGTCACATCTGAATTGAAGATGGATCCTTTAGAAGCTTAGAATGGTATCAGAGCTCAGGCCAAGCTAGGAGCTCTAGGATCATTTAGAACCTGCAGTGTTGACAAGCTAGGACTTAGCATTGTATCAGAGCTCAGGCCAAGCTAGGATCATAGGATCATTTAGAACCTGCAGTGTTGACAAGCTAGGATCTCCAAGCACTCGCAGAATGGCTCAAGGGGGTTTGGAGGTTTTTGAAAAACGAGTCACATCTGAATTGAAGATGGATCCCTCATCAAGAGGGTGAGTAGCTTAGCAGCAAAGGGGAGGCCCTAGAATCCTAGTTAATCCTTGTGAAGCTTAGCATGGTATCAGAGCAGCTTAGCAGCAAAGGGGAGGCCCTAGAGTCCTAGCTAATCCTTGAGAAGCTTAGCATGGTATCAGAGCTCAGACCAAGCTAGGATCATTTAGAACCTGCAGTGTGGTTCAAGGAGTGTCGGAAGATAATGAGATACACCTAAACGGAGGGATTAGTCACCAAGAGGGTCAGTAGGGTCAGTAGCTCAATAGTAGAGCACCCTAGCAGCAAATGGGAGGTCTTAAATTTGATTCCTAGCTGATCCATAAAATAGTTATAAAATAGTTTTGATTAATTAAAAACAGGTTTTTGAAAGGAACTCGGAACCTTGTTACAAAGCAAGAGAAAGATAAAGCATAAAAGAGGCAGAAAACAACAGTGCTTGATCACCCACACATAGAACAGTTCACAACCAAAACAAAAAGGGAACACAAGACAAAGGAAGCAACATTAGACAGCCAAAGGAAAGCACAAAGACAACACAAGGACAGCTAAATGTTTCTCATAAGTTCTTCAGCATGAACCACCATCTGCTTCATATTTGTTCGCATAATTTTTCATTTCTTCCACAACTCTTTTTCCTTTTTCCTTGATATCAACCTGTTTCCGAGTGTTGGCCCTTGTTCTTTTTTCGTGACCCTTCTTCTCCATCTGATCCTTATCACCTTCTTTGCCTTTAATCTATTCAAATTTGTTAATCAGGATGTTAATATGGTCAACAATGGCCTTAAGGATCTGGAAGTTTTGCTCGGCAATCCTCACAATAAGCTCCATCCTATCCACTTTGTTGACCAGATTGTTCAGGTTAGTATCCAGACCCTTAGCATCTCTGTTCCCTTCCAGCTCCTTCACCTTTTTTTCCGTTTCCAGAATTTTACTAATGGGTTCTCAATAGTTATAAAATAGTTAAAATGGACTACTCTTCTCAAAGTTTTCTATGTTGAAGACGTTCACACAAACTAAACTGAACTGAATTAGCTAGGCTCATTAGAAACTTGATTCTCTTTTATCCCTAAAATCTCAAACTAACCAGCAGCGATACCAAGAGATTAGTTTGAGGGATGTTGCAAAATTGAGTACAAATTATAAATTTGAGCAAATATTTAGAAAAATCAACCATAATCAAATAAACCACTAAGCACATGCAATTTTGTCAGTCAAATAAATCCTAAACTAACCAATAGGGATACCAAGAGATTAGTTTGAGAGATGTTGCAAAATTGAGTACAAATTATAAGTTTGAGCAAATATTTAGAAAAATCAACCATAATCAAATAAACCACTAAGCACATGCAATTTTGTCAGTCAAATAAATCCTAAACTAACCAATAGTGATACCAAGAGATTAGTTTGAGAGATGTTGCAAAATTGAGTACAAATTATAAGTTTGAGCAAATATTTAGAAAAATCAACCATAATCAAATAAACCACTAAGCACATGCAATTTTGTCAGTCAAATAAATGTGACTATTCTTGTTATTGCTTTTGGATTAGATTATGTGTTTGTTTACACAATGTTTTGGATGCATATTGTGACCCCTCATTAGGATGATGAGCGATGAATAGCTCATGGAACAAACACACAATCTAATCTAGAATAAGTAACAAGAACTATTATGGATTGTGGAAAATTAATTCTATTAATTGAATCAATGATGTCGCTAACCAGCCTCTACACTGTTGTATTGGTATAAAAAAATTATGTAATTTTTTTGAAATGGTACTTTTTGTTCTAAGCTAGAGCAAAATTCCTCATTCAATTTGAGGAAATAGGAGAAATGGATTCTCTCGTGGGGAGGAAGTTTTCTTGAATTTTATTTTTATCACATTATTTTGGAAAGAAATGATATAGTAGTAGAAATGGTTTTTTAATTCTTCTCTATTAATCTATCATATTATTGTGTATCATATAATCTGGGAGTGGAAGAATGGGTGTGTTGATTAAAGGAATAGTTTCCATGTTGATTATAGAAATAGTTCAATAAGTTTAATGTATTTAGTGTTTTGTTGCTAAGAGATGAGACTTTTTGGCCAACATTCACTTTTATATTGAATTAGTTTTGCACTTGATATAATTTTTTGTTTTTGTTTTGATGATAGATCGTAATCTAAAATGTTCATACAAAAAATTTAAATATTGGGTGCCAGTCTTTATGGATTTGATTTTTACCATTTTTTAACATCAAATTTTTGGATCATGTTCTATAATCCATCTTTAAGATGAAATAGCTAGAAAAGAGAATGGTGATATAGTAGCAAACCAATTTGACTAAATAGATGAAGGGAAGGGTGATCATCTAAACATTTTTTTAAGAAAGATAGATTTGCTAACTTATTGTAGAGCTTGATTCTACATGGTCAAATCTTAAAAGATTACTAAACTAACATTATGGATTGTGGAAATCTCATGATTTTAAGTAAAAATAATTATTTTTTTTGAAAGTTTTTGACAATGTATATATGAAAATCTTATATCTAAAATTACCTTTGTTAAAGATAAAAAGGATTGTAGGTCTTATCTCCCACAAACTAAGAATTTTTTATCAATTATTGAAATCCATGATACTGCACTAGAAACCATATTAGATATATATGATTTTTGAATTTTTTTATTGATATGGCTATGACAAAAAGAAACCTAGCATTGCTAGGTCGCGTGTGTTTGTTTTAAACAACACATGATATGCTTTGAGGATGATGAGAAGGGTGTCATTGTTTCTTTGGATTTAGCACACAGTTCAACATATGTGGAATTAGTCTACATTGAGTATGACATTGAAGATTTGTAGGAATCATTGTTTGCAAACAAGACATAATTGAGCTCTATGGAAAAGGTATTTTGTATTAGGAAGCATCATGGGGGGTCAATATACAAATGGTCATGGATACATGGCTCATTCAAGAATACAAACTAATGCGAAAAGATTGTGCCAATGTTTCTAATGAAACCATGTGCACCACTAGTTATATGGTCCTTAAACTAGTTAAGTGAACCAAAATATTATAGTATGAGTGCACAAACAAGTGCCAACACAAAAGAAGAATAAAAAAATCATTTAGAACTACCTAAATTATTCAAAATTGGGTTCTAACATCATAGCCTATTCCCAGGCACAAATGTTTCCAAATATGAAGAACTAAATATTGATTCGATGGGGTATCCAACCCTATATAATATTGTATAACTATGGAGAGTGCATTCTTGGACAAGCACAAGTGACTAAGTTGGAATGGTTCCATAGGAGCATTTATGTATATATTTATAGGATCTGGAAAGCCTTGTAGATTGGAATAAATGGAGTGTATTTTACATGCTCACATGTGAAGGTATCTAGGTTCCTCAAGTGGAAAATGTAACAAGTAGTTGCGGGTAAATAAATTAGCTTCTCTTTTGAGACTCATGCTTGTCTAATACTTGGAGAAAGAATTGGATGGGAACCACTTGGTAACAACTAACTATTAGTTTGTAACAAATTTTTGGCTTGCATGACCCAAATCCTAGAGGTGGGTGGGCCCTCAAATGTGTGTATTGCATCATTTTTTAAACAATTAAAGTCGCTAATGGTAATGCACATAATATTTGGCAAGAAGGACCTACACACTTAAGATCAAATAGAAGGGTATTTGGTAGATAATGATTATTTTGAGAAATGTATAGTTTCAAATGGTGAAGGTTGTGAAATTCAACCTCTATCCAAATAACCAATCAAATGATGAGATACAAGGCTTGGAACACTACAACATGAAAATATGAAATTAAGTTGCATTAATATGGAAATATCGCACTTAGACCTTCTTCTTTATGATGCTAGAAATTAGCCTTCATATCACTCTTATTAACATTGGCTTATGTGAACTTATAACAACAATAAACAATGAATAACATCACTATAATGTAGCAATAATGAGGCACAAATCAAGAAAATAAGCTCATCACATAACACATGATTTACATGGAGAAACCCTTGCAAGAAAAAACTCCACCAATAAAGAGAGGTCAAGTATGCAGTATCAATAAATAAATATGATTACAATACACTCTTTCATTCTCCTCTTTGCCTCCAACATGGCATCACCAGTGTACTTGTGAACAACCTCTGTATGCCTCTCACCTATCCATGTTCCTACAAAGTAACTCCACATTCAGTTATTCCTTCTTTAATTCTACATGCAAAGAGTTGTTTATGTAGAATGATAATAGCTTCAAAAGCACCAAACAAGGCATCCAAAGAAGGCTCTTCATTCAAACGTCCCCAAACCTTGGATTGCCTCCACATAATACAAAAGGACATTAGTTTTGGCTCCAACATTTTCCCTCCAACTTGGATGCCCAAACATGGAAGATAAACATTACATTAATTGTAATACAGAACAAAGTACAAAGAGATGCTTATTGTCCCTTCTAAGCACCCACTTGGAGAAGTTTGAAAGACATTTATTTATCCACTTCTTATGTCATTAATTTTCTCATTCTAGGAATCCACACATGGAGATAATAATATTAAATAATTGTGCTCACAACCCACCTTTACTGCTACTAGTCGAGCCCATCACCCCTTATGAATGTATTGCAAATAATAGTGAGAAGAAATATTACAAATTATTTTTCCAATACACTGTAAGTGCCTTAGGACACTTTCCAAAGATGTTGGAATCATATCATAGGGTTTGCAAGGTAGATGACACCTTAAAGTTAATAGAATGCACAAAACAAAAACACAACACAAAAGAGATGTGCAAGAAGAAAAGGATGTCAAAGTGACATATCACACAACATTCGAAGTGGAGAAAAATGGAGTGTGCCTTGGTGGTGTCGTGTTACTAATTCTAGCAAATATGATATCATATATTGTGCTATTAAAGACAATACACATCAACACCGATACAATAGTAGATCTAAAAATGGTTGTTATAAAGGGATTATTAGGAGGAGGAGCTAGTGCATGCAACTAATTTATTGCATGAATATTAAGATCTAATTTATAGAGGCTATCCAGAAATGAAGGGTTACACACTTCTCTCAAAAAGATGTAAATTTGATTAAAACCAAGTTCCAAATTGGTCAAGAAGCATCCAAACAAATCAAATCCAAACATGTGAATGAAGGTAGAGAAAAAATATAAAATGCTAGAAGCCAATGCCATTTTCTAGCGGATAAATCCTTGTGGGCAAGTCCTATGGTAATTTCTATAAAAAAAGATGGCATAAATTTTCTTTAACCATAAAACTTAGACCTTAAAATATTTTTAAAGATAATATTTGTAGTTAAGGCATGTATTGCATCTCACAAATCAAGTCCATTTCTATAAAATTTCAAAAATAAACATCCATGTCCAAAATAATAGATCCAATCAAGATCCTACTTCCTATAATGTGTTGTACATATCTCCAATCACAGTTAGAATTGCCACTAGTTTGTAAAACTCAATACACATTTGAGTCGTAGGTCTAGTTGGCTAATTTATTATATTCAAATTTTCACAATTATCAAGTGCCAAATTAATGATTGAAGGGTAAGAAAAAATATTCTCTATGTTCCTAAGTGAAACTCATTCATGTCTCAAGTGTTATTTGACTAACACATTTTAATGCACATCCAAGTGTTACTAGGCCAAACATAGTACTTTGCATTGTGTCAAATGTCACTTGATTAAGTACACCAAACATGCATGGCTCAAGTGTAATTTGGCATTATCACGAGTTCTTCATCAATCAAGTGTTACTTCATAATCATGATGCTGAGTAACAGTAAGACTTGTTAAGCCTTCCTTTTACTCACATGTTCCTTTTATTTTGTATCAAGTGCTATTTGATCAAATTTGAACATCTTAAGTTCCTTTGTTCTTCATTGATTGCTATTTGATCATTAAAGAACCTTGATTATATTAAGTCATGTTTTAACCCTTTATGTAATGGTTGAATGATTCATCTATGTACTAAGTATTATTTGTACTTGATAGTATTCTTACTAGTTTAGTCTCACCTTAAAATATTTGTTTAACTAGCTAAGTTTCCACACATCTACCTATATTATTGGTTTTAAAATTAAGTTTGCACCACAATTAGGTTTGTCCAAATGTTTGATCCAAACCAACTTATGTTATTGTATACAAATAAAATTTGTCTTGTTATTTTGAGATAAGATTAACTACTTTCTTAAGTATCTCCAACAATTGTTAGCATCCTATTTGGTTCTAAATGTATGAATACACATTTGAGTTCCCAAAGATTATTTTTTAAACATCTTAACTTACAACTATCCTTTGTGAAATTGGTAAGACAAATAATTCAAAAAATTGATACATTATAATTCTAAACTAAATACTTTTTCTTTACCAAGTGTTCATAGAATTTTCTGCTAGGACTAAACCTAAACATACCATTATTGTATGTTTTAATCTAAGAATTTAATATTATACTACTTAGCCATTTGTATTATACCACATTTCCCCTTTTAACATACTTAAATATGTATACTTGCCATTGACATACACTATAACCAAAGTACATAATCACCCTTACCTTATCAAATGTAATTATTAATTGGTCATAGTTATAAGATAACAAATTAGGAATGATTATTCAACTCATTATATTAACTTAAGACATGCTTAAGCGATCCAACTACCTTAGATGGTATAGTCTACTAGTATAATAAAAATATATAGTCACGACATGAAGTCCTATTAGGGATTTCATTACATAAAATTACTCATCACACCAGTTACATCTACTTCAAGAAGCAAGGTAAAGCCTCTTCTCCAATTTTTTAATTGCTTATATTGCTACAAGAAAAGTTAAATCTATCCAAATGACACTTTAAAAAGAGCAATAATTGGCATCCAAACAACCAACACACACTTGAGCTATTTTTATCACAACAAGGATGATCGCATATTCTACCAGGATTTATGATCAATTTGTAAGTCTTAACATCTACGAAATGGTAAAATTTCAACCTAATAACTTCCTTTATAATTTTTTCTTCAATCTAGTGGACATAATACACTTAATACACTACTTATACTTAGAAGTAGAAGTGAAATAAAAACTAGAAGGAAATTAAAACATTCACCCCTAAGCCTTATAAACTTGACATTACTTGGTGCTTGAGGAGGCAACAACATAAGACATATAGCATTGTATGGAGAATGTCCACTACTCAATGATTTATAGTCATAATGACTCCCCATGTACAATGGCCAATAAAGTTATAAGAAGAGATTTAATGCAAAGGCTTCCATCTATAGTTACCTTATCGCCTTCAAGGAAAACATTTCTAGTGATCTACATAATATAAAATATAAATTTATCATAGTCTAATTTGTCATCGTAAGACTGCATTATAATCAAAAGAAAAATACAATGGAGTGCTAAGATCCATACATAGTGACATAGTTAAATAAATACATTGTGTTTTGTTTATGAAGAACTCGATCATCTCAAATATCCATGGAAGTAACCTTAAATTCCACCCTTTCAATCAATAAGTAAAAACAACATATCCAATTTAAAGTTTACTAAGATCATATACAAAATAATGTGTCTATGCTAAACCTCTATCCAAATATTATACATGAACAAGACACCAAAAATGAACCATAACACACATTCTAGACTACCCAATTGAGAGATCCTAACAAACATATACACATTTACTTCCTTGCATCAATAACTACCACTTTCACCTTTCATAGAGAAATATTCTATAACAACTAATTCTACGAACAAGCACTTTCAAAGAGCTATATAGAACTCACAAAACCAAGCATCTAAAAATAGACACATGATGCAGAACATTATTGCTCAATGTGCACAACCCTACAATAGGGTGTCTAAACAATCTAAAAGAGCTTTGTGCTATGAAAATATGAATGAATTATCATCTTTTAACTAAAACTACTCCTGTTTTTTTATCTTAATCAAATAGCTCCAATTATCTTATTTTGTTCAAGCATTCTTGAGCTTATTAAGAGTTTGTGGGTGCTAATTGACACCAATTAAAAGTTACTTTCCACCCATGAACCCCTATCTAGGTATGTATATTCTAACACCATTAAGCTTTATGTTTGGCAAATAGAGAAAAAATGTATAATGGGGCCATGTTATGACATTTATTAGAAATAAATGTAAAAATAAGAAAAATAGAAAACCAGAAAACCAATTCAAGGGGGTGACCTCAAATAATTAAAAAATAATATATGAATTCAATATTAAAAGTTATGATGACATGGAAGAGATTTCTACCTTATTTATAGTTGTAACTATATAGGGACACACCCTTTCATCCTAGCTAAGAGGGGTTGAGGTAATAAATAAGACTGATGTTAGGGTTAAGCATGCTATAGGTGCTTATCATTATTATACTTTGGGACACACACACAGGAACTGATGTTAGGGTTAAGCATGCTAAAATTGCTTATCATTATTATACTTTGGGACACACACACAGGAACATAACATTCCCATCCCTTTTGTAAAATAACTGCCCTCAATGCTTAGCAACTCTAGAATATTCTATACAAAATTATCCTCATTCCAATGTGCATCTTCAATTCAAAATTCTTTTGAATGTTGCATTTATGAGGCCTTTTACAAAAGATCTTGTTGAGCTCCTTGTAATGTGGGCACATTCTCCATGGATTTTCCTTCTTTTTAAGCACAATCATAAGGGATATATAGGTAATTTTGTTTGGATGAAAATTTATTTTAGATATGATTTCAATGTCATGATTATGGTTTTTTATTATAGGTAGAACCTTGGGTCCTTGTTGGTAGTGTTGAATGATCTCTTGAAGTTTTGGTCAATCTTAATTTTTCACTTCTTGTGCTTTTATACAATATAATTGTACCCCTATACTATAGAAACCTTTTTTGAGAAATTTTTCCAGCCTATGGAAGCTAATTATTTTGCATAGAGGTGATTGTATCCCCAAAAGTTTATACTTTTTCCCATGTGTACTAAAAGTCATGGATATTTCTTAAAAATTGAAAGGCATCACTCCTAATTGTTTAAGTCACTACATGCCCAAACCTACATCTACTCCTCCAATTGGGATATAATTTTAAATCTAATTGATAATTTCTCATAAAAGTTGTATATGATGACATTTACCACCACAAGGGAGTTGTTTTCATAATCTATCATGACTTCAAATTAGAGATTGGATAAATAAATTGAACTTAACAGTTAATCTTTCATCAATAAAGCTGTGTGGTACCCATATCACATTTTGATTTTTAATATAACCAATTACCTTGAGTGTTTTTGGTGCATTTGTTCCATTTAATGCATGTGGGGAGATAATAATTCTTTATTTTTCCTTGAAATTTTTATTCGTAAGTTCTACATTTGGTTCTTTTGTAGGTATTTCCTCTTCTTAAAACTCATTTTAAATAATTGTAAATATTTTCTCATTATTAGAACACTTATGAACCCTTGACCACTTGCTATCACAATTTCAACATATAACTTTTTCTCTTTTCTACATCTCTTGTTAATGAGAGAGCTTACTGATTTATCTTAGGTTAAATAATTTGTCCCCAATTTTGTCAATAAGATCAGCCACATTTTGTCATTTAATCCTACGATTTCACCTTGTATAAAACTTTTGGTCGTATTTTGTTTTTCAATATGCAACGTTTGTAGTATTGCTTTTGTAATTGTATCCCAAGTCGATGCAAAGCAACCTCTACTCCACCAATACCAGAAAATAGAGAAATAACTTTAATGCCATCAGGATAAAATGCTTTCAGGACAGATAAATGGTATGCAACTGTATCTATTTGAAATGCATTACCCAAACAATGCAATCGATCAGTTGCACAAGAAGTTCCACGAGTGTGATCTTTCTCAAATCCTAATATAATTTATATCTCGTCAACCTCTAGAGGAGCCACCTGACCTAGCCCCACCCAAACCAAGTTCCATTCTTCACACTTTTCAAGAATGTATTTTTGTTCACTATCTTGCAGTTTCCCTCGTGAATTTTCAATTATAGTACAAGTTCTTCATGAAGGACACTACCACATCGTCTAGAGTCTATGCAATTCAATTTTTTTCTTTGATCCCATGGAGGCCAATAGTCCTTTGTATGAGGAAGTGCTTCCTGAATAGTCATGGGGGGGAGAGGTAATGCTTGAAATCACCCTTCTATTGGGAGATTGTGTACATAACCTCTCGGTCTTCTAGAAGCTGAAAAGTACTTCGAGTCCACCAACTCTAGTTCCACACTATAGAAATTTTCGGATATTGTCTTCCAAATATCCTTCAGTACAAAAGCATCATTCTCATAATAGAAAAAAGGTGGCCCTTGCATGAACACATTGATTTCCTCCAAGCGTGGCCCAATAGGTTTCCCAAGAACTCCAAAACCAGTTAGTCCCTCCGGACATAAATTAAAGACGTCACATTACACACTCCAGACATTGTTTGTTTGTTTGTGTTGCATACTCTCTATGTATTTATCACCCTTTAACACTTTCCTCTGATTTTCTCCAATTGCTCTCTTCTGGGTAGCTGATGAGCTTGTTTCCATGTCATTCAAGATAATGCCTGTTTGCTTTCTTTTACGAAATTTACTTGCACACGACTCTTCAGCTTGTATCTTCTGCTTCTGCACAGATATAAATTATAATTCAGGCTCAAATGATTAAATAAAATAAGCATCTATAAAGAAAAGATTTAGTCATTGGATGTCACATATTCTCTGATGGAAAGATCCTAGATCCAATTCTTGGAGAAAGGAAACATAATTGATAATCTTTTTTTCAAATAAGACTCAATCAAATAAATCAAAAATGTTTTATGTAATTTTTAAAAGTAGAACTCATGCAATGCTTTCATGCATTGACGGCCAAACCATCAGACCCACAACATTATCGTTGGTGCAATTTTGTGGTTAGATGGAAGAGGTAAGAAAAGGATGCATGTTGTTAAATGGAAATGGTGTTGCTTGAGTAAGGACTTAGGTGGATTGGGGATCAAATACCTCGAGCAACAAGGCATTGCCTTAGAAATCAAATGGATCGTCAAGGCTTTAGAAGGGAATGAACCATGGAAGATATTAATCAAGAGAAAATTCATGATTGTCAATCGTTATAACATTTTAGGCGGGAATATTGTTGATAATTTCTCATGGTTTTAAATTATTGTCAGGTATGTCTGCAATCTGAGTAAAAAGTCTAACTATTTTTGGATTTTATTGTCTATTGAAATTCTTTGGTTTCTTTGGAAGAGAAGGAATGAGAATTTGTTCCAAAGTAAAGGGAGGGTTCTTATTGAGTGTAATCTTAGAATCAGAATGCTAATTATTATTGAATATGTATCATTTACATTGAAGATGCCAACAAGAAGATTCCTGAAGATATTGGATGAAGGTTCCTCTTCAATATATAAAGAATACATTTAGGATGTTTCCTATTGACCCCAAGATCTAAGAAAGATAGGGAAGAAATTCTAGGAAGAGTATATAGACTTTTACAATAAATACCAAAAATAACACCTATATCAATTAAAGAGGGGTGAAGCTATAAGACACCTAGAAATGGCTCACCAAAACTTTGATTGCTCTAGTTGAGAGAGGATCTTTGCACCCCTTGGAAGAGAATTTGATATTTTCCAAATTAGTAGGATTGAACCTAAGAGTAATGACAAAGGAAAAGACAAAAGAAGCTAATAATGAAGATGGGGAGAATGAAGAGAAAGAGGAGAATCCACATAATGATAGTGATAATGAATCTTAATAAGCTATTACAATCTATCTTTTTGAATATGTTGCCAATAAATGATATAATATTGATGTAATTTGATGTTGATTTGAAGCTCTACATCGTATAAACTGATTCTTTTTTCTTCTTCTAATTTTAAGGTGGTTTAGCTTGGTTAGGGATTTGATGGAGTAATCAACTTGGTCACTATTATTGTAACCTAACTTTGTACTCTGAGTTTATTTTGGTAATCGATCTTAAAAAAAAAAACATTCTACATAGCAAACACACTACACTCACATACACTCTTATACGAACCTTGACATGGGTCTTGCTTTAGGATAACCTAGTGTACGACAAGCCAAATAGACATATACACAAGATGAGGGAGCTAGTATTTGTTTCTACCCTCATTTCATCACTTATCATCAACCATCTCAACACTATCAATGATTAATTTGAGGTGTAAAGATTCAACAAATTGCTACAAATTTCATTGAGTAAAGGCAACATAGGTGACAACCACCCTAACTTCCACAACAAAAGTCTTCGACATAAGATTCCTACCTTTTGACCTTTTGCAGTTTGATCTCGCAAGATTTAAAAATTCATATGTGCTAGTTTTTTTTTATCATATAAGAATCACATATATGATTTTATCCTTAGGCTAGATAATGGACATGGTCCAAATTTTAGTTGTTTAAATTCATATTTTTTTCAAGGTTGACAATTCCTAGATCTAATTGTTATCCATTGGTATGATGTCATAAATTTTGAATTGTGTATCTAAGGTTGTGTACTTAAAGGCATTGTGTTAAGATTCTTTCACATAAGATAAGAAAGATTCAAACATGGTTTAGAAATCACAAAGTACCAAAAGAACATGAATGTTTCTTCTCTCAATTTTTATAGTTGATATGTGGGTCCTTACACTATCATCATAATTAATGTTAGAGAGTGTTGTGAAGAAGAATGGCATGAAAGGAGTGACTATCCTAAGTGCTTGAGACTGTCACAAAAAGTGAGTTTTGCAGCAGTGAATCTTCCTTTGACCTTTGGGTGGTTGGGAGGGTAAAGACCCACATATCAACTATCTACTTTGAAATTCTAGGATGGTGTCCACCTACTCTAAAACCTTGTGGGCACTCTCTGTCTGATACTAACATATACATAACATGTGCCTCTCATATAACCCTATGTTGGCCAGGCCCCACCATAATTAGAAGATCCTAACTACTACAAACACTAGATTCTCCCCTAAAAGGTTGTTGAGTCATAGAAGGCCTAGCTTGATATCCCTATAGTCTCTCATACCTAAAATATCCTTGTGTCGATGATGGTCACATGTGACTACCCTATGGCCCCTACTATGCTCTAAACCTTTGTCCCTAATATTGATACTACTGGGTTTTTCTTTGAAATCCTATAGTAAGTCTAAATTCTCCTTTGAAGGATGGGGAGGCCTATGGACACTTTAGTCCCTTGATCAAGGTTACAAACTTCTCTCATGCCTCTTGTGTCCTCCCATGTACAAATTTTGGGCTTTCCATCCCTAATGAAATAATTGACAAGTAACTTGTCTTGAATGTAATCTACAAACTACAAGAACTCCAAAAACTAACTCTCATGTTGAGCCACTACGAAACCTCATTATGTAAATTGTGAAACACATCTATGCATCCCTGTCAAAAGTGTTTTGAAATAGAACACACTTTGAATCACTCCAAAATGGTATCCCATGAGAGGGTTTCCAAATGTGAGTTGGTGCATTTTATCCTCCCAGTACCACAAGGTGGAAGCAAGTCCTCTCAAAAATTGCATTGTAAATTATGCCTTTAGGTTGCTCACATATAGATGCAACCCAAAGAATAAGTCCAAGATAAGTAACCAAGACTTAGCCTCAACCCCATTTGTGGATCTTAAAAATGTAGAGGATTGGAGATGAAGCAACTCTCAAATATGATCCTTTGGCTCATGATATGTGCTTGCTATAGTCTTTACCTCTTGTATTTATGCATTATGAGGCTAGGTAATGTGTATTGATCAATCTTCTATATCCTCTATGTGTATTTCCCAAATTCAAGGTGAACCCCTAATAAGATCCCAAGATGCAAGTATATGCTCCACTACTACAAGTGGATCCTCATGAGGTGTCTCTGTTGTGGGTGAAAACCTATCCTGTATCACACCTACCAAATTCTATAAGGCTTGTAAGATTTGAGGTCCATACTCGGGCTACTCATCTTGGTGAAAACTCTCAAAGTGATATGACTCTTCTTGTCCCTCATGTGAATGTGCTCCTCTTGAAGCATTAAGACATGTATGACCCTTCCTTCCATTTCCTACACCCTATTTTATAACCCACACCTCATAACCTTTACCTCACTTCCTATCATTATTACCTTCCATCTACCTTTCATATCCCCTATCTTAACCTCCTTCACTTTCCTACATCCTATCCTAAACCTTAACCTCATAAACATTTACTTTTACAAAGATATCGAGGACAATAAGCAAACTGGATGATGTAGATGGGTCTTATCGATTTCATACGTTACTTAGGGCTTCACGAGTTGATCATTGTATAAGGGTTATCACAATGAAGGGAGAAATCATTCGAGTCTTGAGGTGCAAAGATGGTTCATCATTTTGGATTGAGTGTCCTCGATGCAGTTTGGAGATTGGTGGCATCCATCCTTGGTGGAGGTAGACACTGGTGTGATGGTTTCATTGATGAGGCAGTGATTTGCCCAATGATAGATATCCTGGGGTCGAAGGAAGTATACATCCAAAGGATAGATGGTTTTATCCGCGTGATGGATGGACATGCCATTGCTAATGAGATTTTGAATCTGGATGCGGAAATGTGGGTTAGCCGGTTGGGTAGTTACTTCAACTCGGATAACTATGTTTCCTCAGATTTAGAAGATGACCAAGACCTTGAAGATGAGGAAAGAGATTGTGCCAAGGTAGAGAAGGAAAGGTTGAAATTCCTAATAGAAGATTCCTGGGAAGTCTACTGATTGGAGTCATCAACAAGAATTTTGCCCCCTTCCAAAGGCTGGTGGACAAAGATGTCTGCTGGCTCATGGGGGCTGCTGCAGTCAAAGTAATGGAAATTGGAGCACACCTAGCCATCATCCTCCAGGCTCTATAGATTCCTTTATAGGTATAGCCTCAAGATTGGATGTATGGACCTGTGTCTGGTTGGGTTTATTTCTGTCATAAGGGAGATAACCCCCTTTGGTTAGTACTTATCTATGTGAAAAAAATGCAGTGATTTAATTAATACATGATTGTAGGATTGGTCAAGGGTTTAGGTCTTGTAAGAAATTATTCTTTTAAATCGATCATATCATATTACATAAACCTCTCACCATCTCTGCTATTGGCAATTAATCTGATAAAATTATAATAAACTTTGAATCTAGATATTTGAAAAGAAAATAATATTTTTCAACACAATATATATAACAATGAATTGGTTGATTCTACCCTACCTTTTTTCTTCAACCGGATCTTGGCGGCACCCCAATCCAGAACTATTTCGCTCCTTGCAGTAATGCCCCAATTTTTTTGTGATGGCAGAGGTCAATGGGATGAAGAGGCGGGAATAATGTTTATCAAATGACTTGGTCCTTTTTTTGTTTTTAAGTAATGCCCGTGGTCGTTGGAACTTCGATGAACGGGGGCACTTTTTCTATAAAAAAATAAATTTCATTGCCAATTCCTTCTCCATCGAAACCAAATGTTGAATTATCATCAGAATTCCGACAAATGCAGACATTTTTTCAAAAAAAATCAAATTTGGTCACAATATACCTTCTCCGTCGGAAAGCTCCATCTCAATTTTAGGCCAAATGTATTAGTGAATCTATCTTTGTTGTATTGAACCTCCTTATTGTAAACTTGTTCTAGAAAGTCAATCAACCCTGCTATGGAGAGAGGTCTAGACTCTTGATGTTTTAGGATGTCGTAGACCTTGTGTTGAATTTTGGATTCCTAGGTGCAAGTCAAGGGGGAGTGGCTTTCATTGGGGGTTGGGACCCAAAGCAGTCACTAGGGTAACTCAATGAAAGTTTTGTAATCAAGTGAAAACCTAATTAATGAATCTTAGGTGGGTAGTTAGTTCACATTAATAAAGATTAATTGTTGCCTCTTTTACTCGCAAATGCTTGTTTAGGTTTGGGGAAAGGAGAGAAGGCTTGGAATGGCATCCATCAATCTTGTCCCTTCAAAAGGTTGGTGTGGTGCACTAGTGTTTGTATGGGGGCCGAGGGTCGGGAGAGGTCACCAGAGTGACTTAGGATGGGGGTTGGGACCTAGTGAAGACCTACCAAGGTAACTCATGACAACTTAGTAATGATACTCTTCCCTATTGCATACCTAGTGGTAACTTATGTCTTTTTCCCTCTTGTGGGTTGCTTGGGCCTTTGGAATGTGGTTGATTTGTTTATGAGTCTCTTGTGGTTATAGCCTTGTGAGTCTCTCATGTGTCGGCAGTCTTGTGATCCTCTTGTGACTACTGTCATGTTGGTTCTCTTGTGAGTCATGATGGTACCATTGTTTGCTTGTCTTCGTCTTGTGGGTCTGACTCATACCTCTTAGCACGGGGGTTGGACCTTATGGTACCACATGGTTGGGTGGAGTGTTATTCACACCCATTGGGTTTGGGTTAATCTTGCATCGTGTTTGAGAAGGCTCGTGAGAAGATTGAAGACATTCATTTTGTACCAGATTTATGTATCCATTCCATCATGGGGATTTTGGAGATTGTATCTTTATGAACCCATTGTAATGTATTTTATGATCTTATGTATATTCTCAAGCAATGTAATATGTATCTTGTACCTATGTTAATGAACGATGTTGTATTATGAATAACAGTTCCTTGTTTTGATTATTTGGGTGATGTTCCTCCTTGAGTAACATCGTTTGTGGGCCTTGAGGATGATTGCTAGTTGTTATTGTGTATATTTACTTTATCTTGTTGTATGTATCTCAATGCATGGTTATATATTATTCTTTCAAAAAAAAAATATTCGCATTTTCTTTGTTCTTTATGTTTAAGTCCTTTGGGCCTCATAGTGGGGCATTACACGAGACTTGAATGTGTGGTCTTTTAGTATCGTAAGGAGTTTCAACCTATAAGACATTTTTTTATGTTTTACTAAAGTATAGTTACAAATTCATTTGTAACCCATTCAATTAGATAGCTGGCTTTAATTGTCTATGTTAAACTTTAACACTTAGGATCTTTTGTTTATTCATAATTTAAGGTATTAGTTTCATAAATATATTAAATGACTATTTTAGGTATTTGAGGAAACACATGTGGAATTGTGGGTGATATTTAGACTAAAAATATTAGGAGATGACAAGATATATATGTCTAGTGAAAGATCAAAAGAGGAGTATAGTCAATACATGAAGATTATGCAAATCATAGATAAAGAGAAGAGGAGTATGTGGATACCCACTTTAGCTAGTTAGATGCATGTGGATTCTTATTACATAAAAATAAAATATAAATTCAAATTAATTTCATAAAGGAAGGAAATGGAGGAGAGATTCTTGATCGGATAGATAAGATGAGTTGACAAGACAATTGGCATGTGAAATAATTAGAAAAGAGATGGTTGGAAAAGAAAGTGTATTATGATATAACCCTTAACATATCAAGAAATGTTTAGATAGATAAATACAAACTGTGAAAATTATGTTTGAAATTTTCAAATGAAATGAGACTAATGCCCCTTAGGTGTATTAATAATCACAAGCCATTGAGACGGTTATTAAATTTCCCCCTTTCTAAATGAACCTTATAAGAGAGTAAGCTTTATATGAAAGTAATACTTTGCACTATAGGATTTTGAGGCATATTATTTGTAAGAAAATTCAATGGAAAGAAAATAGAGTGAAATACCCATGACACCACATAAACTACACATACATAAACTACACATACATGTAAGCACACAAACTAGTGAAAATAGAGGCCAAGGTAGAACAATGGAACTTGCCCAAGAGAACATTGCTAACTTAATAATTGGAATTTTATAGAGGGAATTAAAGTTAATGAGGATTATTGATACATGATATAGCTTAGGTAGAAGGATTTGGTCATATAGATATTTCATAATTGGTGGGAAAATTCACGAGTATTCTCAATCACAAAAGGGACTATTAAACCTATTCAACTAGGAGATAAAACTACTCTTAAGAAACACAATGAATTAGGAGAAGACTTACTATCAACATGGCTTATTTGCTTAAATAAACTATCATATTTTGGGAATGTAATGTCATGCATATGTTAGTACTAGGTAAAAAGTAAAAAACTATGTCATGTTTTAGGTCAACTTATTAGCACAAGTGATTTTAAAGTATTTCTAACTAAAAATTAATATTAGTCAAACATATGGTCTATATAGATTCATGATAGCTAAGTTATATATGGTCCACAACTTTTCCAATTGCAAGTATTTACTAAATGTATATTTTTTACCACTTTGGGTCCAATTACTAAAAAAATAATTTTGTTTTTAAACTCAATGTTTCAACAACTCCTACTCTTATAAATAATTTTTAAAAAATATATAAAAATAGTCTTTTGTAGATCTATAAGTGAATTTTCCAAAATATATATTTTAAATTTTAAATTTTATTTTATTGAAAGTAGGTCATCAAAACTACAAGGTTGATCATCTTGTCAAGAAAAAATATTAAAATTTATTTAGAAATTTTGAAAAAAATATGATGTAGTAGAGAAAAGAATCTATATCAAGATGATATAATCTTTTCTATTTTTGATGAATAATTAAGACAAAAGGTGGGGCTATTTATAGAAAGAGTTATATTTTAGTAAACATAACTTTTCAAATTTGTTTAAAAATATATATATTTATAAAAATAGTAAAAAATATATCCATGCACTAAAATTTCAAGTTATCAATACACACAAAAAAGTGACAAAAAGTATAACATTTACTATATAAAGAGTGGGGTGTTGTGTAACTTTAATTTCAACATTTTATCAACAACTAAACTTTAGTGTTTACTTTATAAAAAATGTATTCAAATAATTTTCAATTTTTTTTAAAAAAATTACAAACATTAAATACACTAAAAACTATACATTTTATTAGTTTACAACATTTCAAAATTCAAAACATATATGTCACTTTGTATTGATTCAATTTAAAAATTAAATTAGCATTGGCCATTTTGTTTATAAAAGTGTGACACAACTTTGTACATACATTACCCCCTTGCTAGCATTAATGGAATCATAAATGCTAATTCTATATCAATATATGAGATGATTATATTCTAAGTAGTGTATATGCAATGTGAAGGATGAGCTACATTTAAATTTAAGATACACAATTATGTAGTGACATAAAATGTAACCCTTACAATTTCACACTCCTTTTTGGGCCTTTACTTTAGTGTGCCCCCTCATATCTCTTTCCAAGCCTATTTTAGACTCTTTTTACTGCCAAATTGTGTTCATGAGGTGATTAAATTCTATTTTTTAAGCTTGTGCACTCCACAATTGCCTTTGTTCCACCCTTTTTTTGGGTGGAGTAGGGTGTTAGGCACCATAATCCTTCTAGAATGGGCCCAAATTTAAACTTGTCAGTGTGCTAGTTCCTGTCAGTTGTTATTCGATCCCAATTTTTTAATATGATTGTTAGAAGTCAACCTAATTTATGAAATACCTTGGGAACCCTATGTAAGAGCATCTTTTCTAATTTATTTTGATCCATCCGCAATTTTAATAACTTTCTAGAGCATGTATTATGATAAAAAAAAATTAGATTTAAGCATTATGGAGCAACAAGTTACAACAATCTTCATGCAAGTGATTTTTCATGATTGATCTTGTTTTGTAATGTCATGTTATTGCATCAACACTTGAGGGTTCCTATCCAAAGAGCATTGCATCATCAACATTATCAATTTGAGGTTTAATCTTGTTAATTCAACGTTTTACTTTAGATTTAGCCTCTACCCTGCAAGGACAAGCTCTCTCTTTCTTATCATCATTGTTGTAGTGGAAGTTAATGCCTACCCAAGGTTTGACTTAGGAAAGCCCTTATACAACCCAACACTATTTTCTCTCTCTTTTATGTTTAGGATTCAGATTTGGAGAATTTGGATTACAAATTTGTTAAGTGTAGATTGAGACATACAAATTTATACTTTGAAGAAGCAAAATATTCTAGATCTTGTAGCTTAGCTATAGTGTATGGGACTTTTTCGACAAAATTTTAGGGAGATAATTTGTAGGGCATTCTGATCTGGAATCAAAATTTGCATCATACATCTTTAGGATAGTGATGCCTAGCTACATGGATGAAGACTTTTAGAATCAAATTGCAGACATAGGTTCCTCTCTGAATTCCAATTATAGATTTGTCTTTAGATTTACATATATGTTTTGTAGCTTACTATCCATGCTAATTATTGTCAAATTTGCATCTTCATACCTAGTTCACATTTTCTCACTTTATCTTAACCAATCATATCAAATCACAAAATAAGACCAATTAATCATTGGTTCTATCTCTCCCAAGGGTCTAAATTTGGGCCTATTGATTATTATTTAATGTATGTTGATGTGAATGGGTTTGATTCCTAGTTTGCATGCTTAGTCTAGTGAATCCCATTCCACCACATTACAAACCAATAAATTCTTGGTCACACACAAACTCAAATATATGTTTTGATTTAAATTGAAGGGGTTTTTATAGAAACATTGTTGGTGAGATTCTTGATGACAAGACTAGATTAGTTTGTGCATGCATTGGGTTAAAGCTTTACACATATCCAATGGCTATTAGGTATCCAGTTTTTAATCCTATGTAAGGTATAAAATTGTTAGGGGATAAATTTGATTACTATACATATCTTGTATATGAAATGTTGAAAAACAAAAAATTATGTTAAGATCTCAAGTACTTCTATTTTGGGTTCCTCTTGATTCTACATGTGTTATTTTGGCCAGCTAATAAAAAAGTGGACCAAGAAGGAAAATAATAGAACCACCACATAACATGGCCCCGTAGTTTATATGGACATGATTTGACCAATAATTTACCTTCATACACAATCTGAAAGAACAACTTGGAAAGATCATATATGTTTATTTGAGAAACCCTTTCCATCATACATCTCAAAGCATGGAACATAAAGCCAATTAGTAACTGATAATTTTCTATATCAAAATTAAGAGTAGTATGTTGCACTACAACATGTAGTAATTTGTATTATGTCATCTATGCATGACATCAACCTTACTCTCTACTCTTTCAAGCTTTTACAATAGTGCATTGGTCCATGCATATGCTAAGATGGAAGGATCAAAGGGTGATATAAATAGTTGTTTTGGAAACATGAGAAGTGATGGAAGGAATGCAATGAGGATGAGGTATAAGGTGTAATAATATGGCAATGGGAGGGGTGTAGTAGGTGGTAGGAATTATATAAATGTAAGGGTAAGGTAGGACATTAGTAACATAACAATAAGATATGGTGTTAGTAGCATAAGATGGAGGGGTAACATTGGAATGGTGAATGTGGGATGCTAGTGGAATATAATGGATGCATGCCACTAGTAGGGAGATAAATAGTCATATAGTAGAACATGAGGAGTAGGTAATATACAGTTTGGGATAACATGAGAGATATTACAAGTCAAAGGGATGACAATGGAGGAACAAGTCTGGTGGGAGGATGAGATACACTCATAAAGAGATTGAAAAGATAAAATTAGCACCAATATATTAAAAAAATATAAAGCAAAGGGATTATTAATAATTAAATTATAAAGAATATTAACCAATTATTGTGTAGGAGAAACACCACTAACGAGGGTGACAATCTCTCAAAAAATTAATTATGCAGCAAAACTAAAATCATATATATCTCTTTGTTCCAAGTGTAATTCGTAATAAAAATCATTCTCCTTATTATGATACCATCAAATATCTCATGATCAACTAAATTTTGAGCCATTATAGGTTTTTTCTCAAAGTGAAAGTAGGATAACAATGAGACTTTAGAATAAAGGCAACACACAAACTATTTAAAGAATAAAAAAGATGAAATGAGGGAAATAAGAGTGAACCTAGGAAATAAAAAGCCTTAGATCTAAGATAAATATCAAATAACTAGAAAGAAAACTCTAAGGCTAGGATTGGGAGATGAAAGATTGGATAAGTTCACAAAATTCAAAATTAAAATAAATATAATTTTCTAAATAAAAAAAGAGAAAATAAATAATCAACCAAGACAATTAATTAATCCTAGAATTGATGAGTTTATACTAATAATTATATTCAATAAATCCTTAAGTTTAAATAATTAAAATAATGGCACTTATCTCTAAACTCAGGAGTTCATTTAGTAAACGTATCTTATATTGCCTTTGAGTCTTAAAGAGTACCCCTAATTTTCATTTCTACCTATCTATATTTAAGTTTTTTCAGTATCTTCTCTTAGTACATTATTTTTATTAAAATTAATGGTGATCATTTGATGTGAATATGTGGTCATCCTTGACTTCTTTTACATGTTTGGATTGAGAAAATAAATTTATATATGCGCATAGGGTAAATTGCAAAAATGTAGAGATATAATTATTCCCACTTATGATATCTATCCATCAAAATTGAAAATTGCCTCTATAGTGTTATCATGATACAATTCAAATAAGACATCTATTAACATCTACAAAAAAATTTCAAAATATAATTTAATAAAAGAATTTTTTTTCTTACGATTGCTAAGTGAGACACTAACTTGTCTCACTTGGTGCATGAGACCTTGTTAGCAAATGCCCCCATGGATATTCATTTCACATTTATCTTATATTGTCATATGAGGTATACATAGGCAAAATACCTCTTTTTGAATAAAACTTGTATCTCCTCCATGGTGCTCAAATACGTTCATCATTTGATGCACTTAGAACTAAACAAATATGTATGCAATATCTATATAAATATCATGAAAGCGACAAGTACACACGAACAAATTTACTTTTATAATTTTTACCCAACTTTCAATTTCTTAGACCAAATCTTCAACCCCTTTCATTATCTTACCCCTGATTCCTAAGAAAAAAATTAATATGATTATCCTCTCTACCCCTAACACATAGTGATATCTCTCTCTATATTTATAATATTAAGTACCTCACCATGAATGAACATGTTGTGATGTTGCCCATCTAATGACACCTCAAGTCTCTAAACTTGATGAAGATTCCTAGTGATAGATATTGCCAATTGAATCCCCAGTTTGTCAAAGTGCTAGGAGATGTAAGACGTTGACCTTTTTATTAATAAAATTTCTATTTACCAATCTAATTCACTTTTACAGTTATGAATTTGAACATTGACCATGGATCTTAACTCTGCACGAGAAATGGTTTGTATGGAAATTAAAACTAAATATATAACAAAGAAATGATTAAAATAAAAAATAAAAAATAAAAAATAAAAGTTGATTCTTGAGTATATATGCATATATAAAAATAATAATTTCCATATCATAAAATATAACCCAAAATTATAAATCGATAAATAGAAAATCTAAATCAATTCTGTAGTACACATACATAGACATTAACTAGATTCTACAACCCATTTTTATGACCCAAAATTTAAATCAACTTTTAAATACACAAACATATACTTAATTAGATTCTAATTATTCATCAACTTTTACATAAACAACCCAGTTTAAATAAACCCAAAACAAAGAAGAAAACCTTTGCAAATTGAAACTTTTAAATTCCATACATAATATATAATAATGACTAGTTTTAACTACATTTATTAATTTTAAATGGAGTATAAAGAAAGTTGACAGACTTATCATGCCCATTAAAACATTCCCTTAGTCAACAACTTTATTAAAAAATAATGAAATGAATTATGGTGCCCTCATTAATTGGGAATGAAGTGATTAGAGAGTATATTTGTTCTTGACTAATGAGCAACAAATATTCTTCTTTCATATGGAAAGCAAAGTGGGGAGTATTTAATGGCGTAATGCCAAATTAAATTAAATGAAATGATTGAAAGCTATGCTTGCTTTTATTACAACCAATCTTTTATCGACACACCTACCACTTTGTCTATTTTTATTGCTTTCATTTTTTAAAACACTGATTGATGGGAAATATAATGGGCTAATGAGGTCTATAATGTTTTTAATTTAATATGATTATCTTGTTTCATGGATAATCTGGTTTTTAAATGTTTGTTTATTTATTTATTTATTTAGTGGAAATGATTGGATTATATAAATATTGATATTTTAGGTTGAAATGTTTTAAATTGATTTTGTAAGTGGGTGAAGAGAAATAAAACAATTTTTAAAATTAAAGACGTTCAATAAATAAATAGATTAATTAAATACAAGATAATCAATTGATCATTTATTTTAGAAAGGAAAGATTTTTTGTTGGAGCATATAACCAACTAAAAATGAAGACATTTGGGATATGCAAAAGTATTCTATCTTGGGCCTATTTGTGTGTTGGGTGAAATTTTAAAGTGTTTTTTTGGGTCAAATAAGGAATCTGTTTATTTTTTTGGTGTGTTCTTCCTACTTTCTCTACCTACTTGTATTAATGACACTACTCTTCTTAGCTACCAAAAGTTACTTAGAATCACTCCCTTTGATTCTTCAAGATTCTCACCCCCAAAATGATGATGATGATGATATAGGCATCTATATATGAAAAAAATGATGATGGATTGTAGTACCCTTGCCCTAATCAGATTTTAATTTCGGTTTGACCTTGGTTAGTTTATCATGTTATAATGTTATAGTCAGATGTTTTGATTATTGTGCGTACCAGTTAATGTGGTTTTCGCATCAATTTGTATGTAAGCTTATTAGTTCTCCTGATTCGTGTTATTAATCTCGGGCTAACACTTTTATTAAATAAATATATGTATGCATGTGTGATTCATGGTTGCAGGAGATTGCAGGTACAATATCGCATGGGTACGAGGTGTTAGGCCCAATATGGAAAGCTAATGTATTGAGAGGGGAGGGGTGAATCAGTACTCCAAAACTTTTCTTCACTAATAACTTTACTGTTATGCATAGACAGAATAGTGCGGTAACATAAAATAAAGTTAAAACAAATAGATAACAATCATACATGAGTCACTCCATAACACATATATTTTGGTTACGCAGAAACTCTTGGTTAGAGAGAAAAACTGCGGTGGGGATGACACCCACAACTTCACTACTGCAATAATAAAGAATGCTCGGTTAGAGCTACATTTAGCTATTTTTGATAGCTTACCCTGTTAGGAGTAACAAGATCTGTTAGATCTACCTTGCTAAAGGATTTTACAACATTTATTATGAATGTTGCACCTGGTTAGAGGCTTTACAATTTATAGACTTGGTTAGAGTCTTTTACCCTATTAAAGGTTTCTCTTTCAATCTTCACAATATTACAAATATCTGCAACTTTACATCTGGGATGTTATAGCAGATT
The DNA here is from genome assembly GCF_030272615.1 of Cryptomeria japonica. Classification (NCBI taxonomy): domain Eukaryota; kingdom Viridiplantae; phylum Streptophyta; class Pinopsida; order Cupressales; family Cupressaceae; genus Cryptomeria; species Cryptomeria japonica. The sequence continues at coordinate 416,516,118 of NC_081410.1, forward strand.
CTATGTGCTCAGAATAAGATTACCTTGCTTACAACATACCTCGGTAACCCATATAGTAACTTGGTAAACCCTTCTGTTTACTCTGTTCTTCGATTGTTCTCTGAAAACCTTCTCGGTGACCTCTGTGTCTCTATAACAGTCTTCCTTTATTCATACATGCACACACCTTGCTCTGAACTCATGCTGTAGAAATAGATCTCTTAAAATGATGATCCAATTCATTGCTTTGATCTTACAAACAAGATTTATCGAATGAATAACTATACAAAATATTTCATTGGTTAGATTGTCCGTGTAATCATACACAATCTTCTGGTGCAATTTCCAATGTAATAACGGTTAGATGTGCCTCGATCTTGTAACACGTTTTCATATGCATGTCCAGGTTCAATGTATCTGGTAACACGTTTCACTCGGTGTATGTCAACTCGGTGTGTCATCTTTACTGCTCGGTAGTATCAAAAAGATACTCGGTAGACAGCTCGGTGTATACTGTGTTCTGTAACTGCTTTTGTTGAAATGTGGTGATTGATCAGCAAAGTACTGTACACTGAGAAAAGTGGGGGTTCGGGGGCGGGAGCCCCCGAGAAATTTTTTTTTGCCGTTTTTTGTTGATGAAAACTGACATTGTAATAAAACCTAAAAAGGCCGACTTTGTTTGTTGCCCTAAAAATGCATGTTATAAGCAGTTGGGATGCTTAAGGCATTGTAAGATTGATTTATTGTTTTTGCTAGATAATAAGAAAGATTGGACGACTGTGTATGGTGGACATAACCCATTCTGGGTGAACCACGTTAAATCTCTGTGTTATCTGTGTCCTATTTTATTTCTTTATCTTTTGTATTTAAATCTGCATATAATTGTTAGTTCATATTTGCTTTGGATCTCCTTGAAACCCTAACAATTGGTATCAGAGCGAGGTTTTCTATAAATTGGCAGGACTTTCAGATTTGAGTGGGAGCAATGGAGGATTCCAAATTCAAGGTCAAAAAATTTAACGGCCAGAATTATCAGTTATGAAAAATGCAAATGGAGGTTTACCAGTATCAAAAGGATTTGTGGTGGCCATTGGAAGGAAAGGCAAAGAAAGCAACCACAATGTCAAATGAAGAGTGGGACATTTTAGATAGAAAGGCACTGGGATCCATTCGATTGTGCCTTGCGCCGTCTATAGCATTCAATATAACAGAAGCAAAAACGGTTGTAGATTTGATGGCAACATTGGCTAAGTTGTATGAGAAACCCTTGACTTCGAATAAGGTATTTCTTATGAAGCGTTTGTTTAATTTGAAAATGAGTGAGGGAGGATCTATAGTGGAGCACTTAAATGAATTTAATACAATTACCAGTCAATTGTCTTCGGTAAAAATTATGTTTGCAGAAGAGGTTAGGGCTCTCTTGATTTTATGTTCTTTGCTAGAAAGTTGGAATAGCTTGGTTATGGTTGTAAGTAACTCTATCTCTGGTAAAAATACTTTGGTATTTGATGATATTGTTGGTGTTATCCTAAGCGAGGAAATGTGAAGGAAAAGCACAGGTGAGACTCCAACATCATCAGGTAGTGTTTTGAATGTAGAGAACAGAGGAAGATCAAAGGAAAGAGGAAAAGGCCCTGGGAATGAGAAGTCATGAGGGAAGTCAAAGAAAGGACGCTCTCAATCTAGAGGAAAGAAAGATTGCTGGTACTGCGGAAAGCCTGGTCATCTAAAGAAAGATTGTTGGTCTCGAAAAAATAAAGGAGACAAAAAATGAAAATGATAGTAAGGAAGCTAATATTGCAAGTAATACTTTATAAGATGTTTTAATCTTATGTTTGGATAATGTTAACGATTCCTGGGTAATAGATTCTGGGGCTTCATTTTATGCTACATCCCATAGAAAATATTTTCTAGATTATGTTCAAGGTGATTTTGGACATGTATATTTGGGTGATGATGAGCCCTGTCAAATTGTTGGAAAAGGAAAGATAAAGATCAAGTTGCAGAATGGTAATGACTGGTTTCTGCAGGAGGTAAGACATGTTCCTAATTTAAGAAGAAATTTAATTTCTGCAGGGCAACTAGGTAGTGAAGGTTGCATAGTTACCTTCTCAGACAGTATGTGGAAGGTCACTAAAGGATCATTAGTAGTAGCTAAAGGTGTGAAGGGAGGCACATTATATCTGTGTACTGGTAACACTTACTCTACCTTAGATGCTACAAATAAAGTTACTGTAGGGACAACAACAATAAATGTTGCAAGAACAGATTCGATAATGTGGCACCATAGGCTTGGGCACATGAGTGAGAAAGGGATGAAAACCCTTCACTCCAAAAATCTATTGCCAGGACTAAAGAAGATTGATTTAGAGTTCTATGAAATCTGTGTTTATGGTAAATAGAAAAGAGTTAGATTTCTCAAGGTTGGGAAAGAGAAGAAGAGTGAGAAGTTAGAGCTTATACATTCAGATGTATGGGGACCGGCTCAGGTATCATCTCTTGGTGGCTCTTGTTATTATGTTATTTTTATTGATGACTCAACCAGAAAAACATGGGTATATTTACTAAAACAAAAATCAAATGTTTTTGAAACTTTTAAGAAATGGAAAACTTTGGTTGAGAATGAGACAGGAAAAAAGTTGAAGTGTCTCAGATCGGATAATGGAGGTGAGTATTGCAACAACGCATTTGAAGATTACTGCTCCTTAAATAGGATTCGAAAGCAGAAGACAGTTCTAGGAACTCCACAGGAAAATGGTGTGTCAGAGAGAATGAATAGGACAATCATGGAACACGCGAGGAGCATGAGATTGCATGCTGGATTGCCCTTACATTTTTGGGCAGATGTTGTACATACTACTGTCTATTTGATAAATAGAGGACTTTCAACCCCTTTGGATGGTGGTATTCTAGAGGAGGCATGGACTGGTAAAAAGGTAAATTATTCTTTTCTAAAAACTTTTGGTTGTGAAGCTTTTGTCCATGTTGATAAAGAAAATAGAACCAAGCTTGATGCTAAATCTCAGAAATGTACCTTCATTGGATATGGGATATATGAATATGGCTATCGGTTATGGGATTTTGAAAATAAGAAAATAATTAGAAGTAGAGATGTTATATTCAATGAGAAGGTTATGTATAAAGAACAGATGCAGGAAAAGAAGCATGAACAGGACAAACAAGAATATGTGGTGTTGGATGAGATTCCTAAAAATAAAATGCCACAGGTACCTAATGCTCTGCAACAACAGATTGTCCCATAAACTCCTGCAAGTGTTAGACGTTCTACGAGGACAAGTAGACCCCTTGAAAGATTTTCTCCTTATTTGTATTCTATTTTATTAACGGATTCTGGTGAACCAGAAGAATATGAAGAAGCAATGTAGGTAGATGCCAAACAATAGTGGGAGCTAGGCATGAAAGAGGAGATCGACTCCTTGATGAAAAATAAGACTTGGGACTTAGTCCCTTTACTTGCAAAAAAAAGAGCCATGCCTAACAAATGGGTTTATCGGCTGAAGGAGGAGGAAGGAGGTCAGAAAAGATATAAGGCCAAACTTGTGGTAAAAGGTTTTGCACAGAAAAAGGGTATAGATTATGATGAAATATTTTCTCCAGTTGTAAATGACTTCAATTAGAATTGTACTTAGTCTTGTGGCTGCAGATGATTTACATCTTGAACAATTAGATGTCAAAATAGCTTTTCTCGAGGAGGAAATTTACATGTTGCAACCACAGGGATATGAGGTCAAAGGTAAGGAGAACTTGGTGTGCAGGTTGAAGAAAAGTCTGTATGGCCTAAAGCAAGCACCCCGACAATGGTATTTAAAATTTGATAGTTTCATGGCTGAACATGGTTATCATAGATGTCATTCTGATCATTGTGTATATTTTAAGAGATTTGATAATGGCAGTTATATTATCCTGTTGCTTTATGTTGATGACATGCTTGTTGCTGGGTCTAACATGCAACATATAAATGATCTTAAACAGAAATTAGCCAAGTCATTTGCTATGAAGGATTTGGGTGCAGCTAAGCAAATTCTCGATATGAGGATTACATGGGACAGGAAAAATAGAACCTTGAATTTGTCCCAAAGTGAGTATATAAAGAAGGTGTTGAAAAGATTTAACATGCAGGATGCAAAAGCAGTTAGTACACCTTTGGCTAGTCATTTCAAATTGACTAAGGAGATGTGCCCAAAGGCACAGAAAGAGGTTAATAAAATGTCTAACATCCCGTATTCATCAGCTATTGGCAGTCTGATGTATGCAATGGTATGCGCAAGGCCAGATATTGCACATGCAGTGGGAGTTGTGAGCAGGTTTATGAGTAATCTAGGTATGGAACATTGGAATGCTGTGAAATGGATTCTTCGATATTTGAAAGGAACTACTACGAAGGCATTATGTTTCAAAGGATCTAATACTGCTTTAAGTGGATTTGTTGACTCTAATCTAGCGGGTGATATTGATTCACGGAGGAGTACTACAGGGTATGTTTTTACTATAGGGGGAACTACAGTCAGTTGGATTTCTAGGCTGCAAAAGGTTGTTGCACTTTCAACCACTGAAGCTGAGTATGTTGCTGCTACAGAAGCCAGCAAGGAGATGATTTGGTTGCAATGTTTTCTGTAGGAATTGGGTCAAACACAAGAGGATAGCCCATTGTATACTGATAGCCAGAGTGCCATTCATCTTGTGAAGAACTCTGCTTTTCATTCAAGGACAAAGCACATTCAGCTCAGGTACCACTTCATCCGGACTGTTTTGGAGGAGGGTCAGTTATGGCTTGAGAAGATTCACACAAGTGAGAATCCTACCGATATGTTCATGAAGGCAGTTCCACAGGAGAAGTTGATTTCTTCATTAGTTTCTGTTGGTCTTCTTGATTGATAATTGTGGAATTTATACCAGTCGAGTCCTAGTGTTTTTGTCCAGCGGATGCTGCATGTACAGTGGTGTCGTGTAGTATCAGTCTCCAAGTGGGAGATTGTTGAAATGTGGTGACTGATCAGCAAAGTATTGTACACTGAGAAAAGCGGGGGTTCAGGGGCGGGAGCCCCCGAGAAATTTTTTTTGCCGTTTTTCATTGATGAAAACTAACATTGTAATAAAACCCTAAAAAGGTCGACTTTGTTTGTTGCCCTAAAAATGCATGTTATAAGCGGCTGGGATGCTTAAGGCATTGTACGATTGGTATACTATTTTTGCTGAATAATAAGAAAGATTGGACGACTGTGTATGGTGGACGTAACCCATTCTGGGTGAACCACGTTAAATCTCTGTGTTATCTGTGTCCTGTTTTATTTCTTTATCTTTTGTATTTAAATCTGCATATAATTATTAGTTCATATTTGCTTCGGATCTGCTTGAAACCCTAACAACTTTCTTCTGTAACCGACTAGACTGTGCATACCGACTTCTTTATGTATATACCGACTGCATGATTCGGTAGTGCTAACCAACTAGAATGTATAGTATGACTTTGAATATAAAACTAATGGCAACTTGATAAGTAGTAACACGAGGTTCGTCTCCACCTGGATTCGCAGGTTTGAGTGTTCCTCATTGACCCTTAGAAATTGGATTAGGTGGTCGTGAGACCCTTGTTTGACCATAGTCATGCTCAAGTGAGCGTCGTTAGTCATCCATTAGTATCCCCTTTGGTGGGGTATGCAGGTCGTCTATCTGTTTGGCTTTCTTGGGTTGCATGTTTTGTGTATGGTTAAATTGAGTAATTACTCCTTAAATGTTTAAATTGATTTAATGTGTGTTTACACATTAGTAATTAAGGGACTAAATTAAATAGGTTCCCTTTATGCAATTAATCGTTAATTAGAATTGCTCAATTCAAGTTGGTAGCAAGTTCGATTAAATGGTTAATTTTAAATGATAAATTTATTCTGTTTATGCTTTTGGAAAGGAAAGATTTAAATTTATTTGAAATATAATTAATTTAATTTCTTTGCCCTTTTAACAAAATAGAGTTCAAACTATTGCCTTAATTACTTTTAGAAAAGTTAATTAAATGTCATGACAAAAGAGAAATAAAAGAAACGATTTTTACAAATAACTTTCCCATTTACTTTTTGGAAATTAGAAAAATAATTTATTTTATTATTAAATATTATGATTTATTAGAAAACATTTTTCAACCTAAAAGTTTAGGTTGAATATTTTTCTATATTATGCTTGTGAGTTCACGGGAAAGAAAAATGCATATTTTTAGAGAAATTTTGGAGGCCAGATTGGAAACCAAAACTAGAGCTTGGAGGTTTGATTTAGATTGTTTGCAGAGTATTCATCCAGGATTGCTATCAAAGGTTAGGTGTTTGTCACTATCATTCCCTGCTTATTTCACTCAGAAAATTTTTCAAATAAACTTGGCAATGGGAGTTTGATTTTTATAGAAAGAAAAAGAAATAAAAAATTCATAACCTGTGAAAATATTTAAAAAAATAAAAATTTATGAGTTTGCTGGAAAACTCATAAATTTCTGAGTTTTGCTTTGTGTTCTGGGAAGTGAATTTTTTGTTAAAAAAAAAAAAGGTTTTTAATTTTATTTTATTAAAAAGTTTTTTTTAAATAGTATTTATTTATTTATTAATTATTATTTAATATATTTTTTATTAATGAGAATTAATGTATATATATATATATATATATATATATATATATATATAATTGGTAAATTTTTATTGTTAATTATTAATTGTTTATATTTTATTAATTGCGGATTAATAAATATTTATTAATTAATATTTAATTTTGGCATTTGTCTTTATGTACACATGAAGTATCTTTTCTAGGAAAAGGATAAAATAATGTATTATTTGGAAACATTGGAAATTTAGTAATGTATCGTTTAGAAAATTGGCAAGTAAATGATATTTTCATTTAGTAAAATAAATTGTTTAATTTATATTTCTCTCTCTATTGGGAAATAGGCAAAATTGTACTATTCCAATTGTGGTATTGAATTTATCTTATATGTTGATTTTCTGTTACTGTTTTTTGAAAACTTAGATCCTTTAGAAAACTGGATCGATTGATGTGTGAAAACAATAGAAAAGAAGATTGTCTTTTCCAATCTATGCCTATGCATGTTTAATTTTCTGTATTCGCATTTGCTTAAGAAATGACAAGTCTTTGATTTTATTTGTTGGATCCTGTCGTAAGTTTGAATTGGTTACCTATTTCTGTCCTCGATCTCGAGTTTTGATTGTTGTCTTGTGGTGGTGTTGTAACCAGTCATGTCCCTTATGTGGGTGTTGAATGTTGGTTTGTGGTTGACCATAGTTGGTCAGGTCTCCAGTTAGAGTACCGTCAGCCAGTACACCTCGTATGAAGTCTTTTTTGACCAAGTAGGTATTCCTACCGTGTTGAACTTCGTTTACTTGACCTTGTGTATTCCTTGGTTTAGGAGTTCATTTGAGTATAGTCTAGTGTCATTTGGGAAAGTGGCTTTCGATTGGGGGGCGCGCCCAAAGTGGTTGCTGGGTGACCCATCGAAAGTGTATAAATAAGTGATAATCTAATAGCATATTAGAGAGTTAGTTAATGAATCACTAGGTAAGATAATTGTGCCTCATGCATGGGATGAGTGCTAGCACAAACTCGACATGCAGTGAGAAGGCCTGAAATGGCAAACCATCAACCTTGTCTTCACGAAAGGTTGTGTTGAGTCCACGTGAGGCTTGGATGGGCCGGAGGTTCGGAATAGGTTGTCAGGGTAAACCAGTGGATGGGGTCGGAATCTATGAAGACTTGCCATGGTAATCATACCAGGTTATGTGATGACACTTGTCCCTTATGTTCACTAATGTGTTGTTTTGTTGTCTTGATAGGAGAATTGTTGAGGAGTCATCCTGATGTTTATGCCCTTGTGAGAACCTGATATCATGTTAGACCTTGGGTTGCGAATATTTAGTTTCGATGATGCTCTAGTTGATCTTTTGTAATTGCTTCTTATTATGTTCAGTTGGATCCTTTCCTATTGAGGGATCATTCATGTATTTATTTGACCAATGGGGTCGTATGTGTTATTGGTTATGTTCGCCTTGATGATAGGATTATAAATGATGTGAACCTTATGTATTCTTCTCTATTATTTAATTATCAGAGGGGTCTTGCAATTGAGCAGATCCGAAGATGTAGCCCATTAGGGGTGAACTCCGAGATCATTTCAGTGTTATGTGGTGTTTTAAATTCTTATGTTTCCTTTTAATTTAGCATGTATGGATGACATTATGTTAGTATGTATAATATGGATTAGATAAAGTTAATCTTAAATGCATGTATGTAGTCATCTTATTAAATGCAGTAAATTGGATAATGAAGAATGTAGATTTTGGATTAGATATCATAAAAAACCTTTACATAGCATCAGAAAAAAATTGAGTTTGACAATAACAAGGGCACCAAGAGAAGGTGCATATACAAAAATATATAGTTATCAGGAACCTCCACTATAATAGGGATGATTACATTAGATATACATATTTGTAAACAAAAGTATCAGCAAAGAAACCTAAGCATCAGTCTAGGGAAATGAGATTTCAGCATCCAGTGAAGTGTTGTTTCCTAGTGGGGGGAACCATGCCACCCACCCCAAGTTTCCATCCTGCCACACTTCCACCTGACCATCAAGTATGTCCTGTTTATGGGGATGGAAGGTGCACTCACAAATCAGGTTAGCTTCCTCTTAAATAATCTCCATGTGTATCTGTCTATGCTCCAAGTGCCTCATAAAAGCCATCAGTGCTTGCTCAAATGCAACATTGCCCAGTTCATCCCTCTCCTAAGTGAATCTGTGTGACAATTCATAGATGTAAACAATAGTAGCCCCCTCCTTGATCCACCTGTCAAACTTGACCAAGTCGAGCTTAAGTACAACAGTGACCTGTATGGAAATAGAGTAAACAATGAGTCTCCTAAGAGACTCAGTGAGGTGCCTGGTATTGCTATTAAAGATGTCATCATTACGATACTTCCATATGAGCCAAAGAACCTCCAAAGAAAAACAAGACCAAAAGATATTTGCAATTATCCTACAGCCCTTGATATAGCCTAGAATAACATCTATGTATTCAAAAGAAACAGATTCCAAGTTAAAACCAAACAATCTCCATATTTCTTTTGCAAAATGGCATTCAAATAATATATGTTTCATAGTTTTAGGCACTCTGCATATGTTACAACTTAAGAAAGTACCTTCCTTATCTTTTATGGGGAGTTTATTTAACAGCAGGCACCAGCCAAAGAATTGCTTTTTTGGTTCATTATGAGCCATCCAAAATTTACACAGACTATCTTTCCAGGCCTTTGGTTCCCAGTTTAGATCCCAACATTTGTTAAGGTGCAAAAAATGGTATCAGCCTCAGTGAGTGAAGAATAAATGCATTTGGCTTTAAGGGAAGGGAGAGGTGTGCCATCAGTCCAGCAAAGTGCAGAAATGGGGGGGCGAAGGAGAGGGGGGTGGGAGGGGGGAAGAGCAGAGGATAAGACCATTTTAAGTATGTTATAAGTCATTCTCTAGGATGTCGGGATAGAGAAGGTAAGTTTCAGCTCCTCCCATGATCTCAATTGGTTATTTTCAAATAGCTGCTCAAAGTATTTAATACCCCATATTATGCCATTTCAGTGCAGAACAACCTTGGAGAGTGGCTAAAGGTTTTCCATTATGGAATAGATTCCATCATATTGATTTGTTATCCGCAATATGTCCCTATACAATGCCATTAACTTTGATATGTACCCAATGTTTCACATGTTCCCAAGCCTTCCATAAGGACTTAAAGTTATCTAAACCAACCGGAGATACCTCAAACTGTCCCATAAGAAGGTCAAGAATGGGGAGATCTTTCCATTTCTTGGCTTTCTTAGGGACCGAGCATATAATATTATTTCTTATAAGAGCTTTCCATGGCTCATTACCTTTCATGGCCTTAAGAATCCACTTGGAGGCGAGGGCAATGCCCTGTAGTTTCAAGTCTTTCAACCCCATCCCACCAAATAGTTTATGCATAGTACACCACTCCCATTTCACTGCATGTTGCTTCCTAGTACCCTTGCCATATGACCATAGGAATTCCCTAATCTGCTTTTGAACATAATTAAATTGGTAATTCCTAAAGAGCCAAGCTAATGAGAAATAAATATTATATGAGGCCAATATTTTTTGACACACCTGGAATCTTCCAGCAAAGGAGAGAAATTTACCGTTCCACTTGGAGAGTTTCTTATCAATCTTATTCCTTACCCATTCCCACATTTCTTTTAGATTTGGGAGAACAAAAAAGGGAATACCTAGATATTTTACAATCTGTGTTGGGCCCAACCAATTGAGAGAGAATTTTGAGAGCCAACCTGGGGGGTTGTCATCCCAACCAAGGAGATTGGACTTGTGCATAGAAATCTTACTGCCAGATGCTAGGCAAAAGAGATCAATATTTTTCATCAGAGCAGCAATGGTTATCTTCCTCAAGCTTAATTAATAGTGCAGTGTCATCAGCAAATTGAACATTACAGATTTCCTCCTTGTTAGGTAAGGAAATACCCCTAACAGGGGGAGTAGTAGAGGAGTCCTTAAGTAAGTAGAACATTGCATCAACAACTAAGACAAATAGGGCACGGGCTAAAGGACATCCCTATCTGATGGATCTAGTTAGTGCAAAATTGGAGGACCTTATCCCATTTACTTCAACAACAACATTGGCATCACATAACAGAGTTCTGACCATATTACAAAATCCAGGGGGGAAGCCTAATGACTGAAGCATTTGAATGATATAATCCCATTCTATCCTGTCATAGGCTTTCTCAAAATCTATGAGCAACATGGCTCCACTTTGTCCTAATTCCTTAACCTAGTGGAGCGACTCCCAATAGGTAATTAGGTTTTCCAGTATATAATGTCCTTTAACAAAGCTTGTTTGAGTAGTACTGACAATCTTAGGCAAGATTTTCTCCAATCTGCATGCAATCAACTTAGCTAAGAATTTGTATGACACATTCAACAGTGTGATAGGCCTCCAATTTTTAAGTAGGGTTTTGTCACTTTCTTTAGGAATAAGCTTGATCAAACCTTGGTTAATAATCTTTCCCAAGGAACCAATATATATCGCCTCAGTGTATAGGGAGTGAAGATCATCAACAATCCATCCAATATTTTCTTTATAAAATTCTACTGGAAACCCATTAGGGCCAGGGGATTTATCATTACTAAGAGCCAAGATAGCTCTCCTGATTTCTTCTTTTGAAATAGACATTTCAAGTATCCTACTATCCTCCTTGTCAATAAGTTTGGGGACCAAGGACATGACAATCTTTCTGGCATTTTCCTGTTCCTCCTTACCTGGTTCAGCAGAGAACAGATCCTTGTAGAACTAAGCAAAACACTCAAGAATTTCAGCTGGTTCAGAGAGGTTCTTATTCTACTCCTAGATGGTGTCAATTTTTTCTTTGGCTTGTTTCATTTTAAGAAGCTGGAAGAAGAATTTAGATCCTCGATCTCTAGTATCCAACCAATTTAATTTAGCCCTAGTTCTCCACCCTTTGATTTTCTGATTCTGCAATCTTCTAAGATTAGTCTTGGCCCTAATAAGCTGGTTGGTGAGTGATACATTCTTAGGATCCCCTTGAAGCTCCAACTCAACCACTTGGAGGGCATTATGCAGTTGTAACTCAGAGGCTCTGGCATCCTTAGACTTCTTTTTACCCACAACTTGATAGAGTGAGGTCCATGTTTTAGCATTCTGGTTCCATCTATCAATGTTGGACATTTGGCAATTACCATATTTATTAAACATTCTGACCAGACACAAGGCACATTTCAGGTCCTCATCCATTAGTAGACTAGTGTTCATTCTAAAGTTTGAGCTAGGGTTTGGTGGGGCCACCCTACTATTAGTTATCTTTAGCCCAACCATAATAGGATGATGATCTGATAATGTATATGGTATGACAACATATTGAACACCCTCATCATTTTTAGCAGTTTTGAAGAAATCTTTGTTGAAATAAAATCTATCAAGCCTGCAATAGACTCTTTTATTATACTGTTGATGATTACACCAGGTGTACCATATTGATTTATACTCTCCCTTCTTTCCTGCTAAAGGATCAATCAATCTCATCTTGTTAACCATCCTTTCCCATTGCAAAATCTCAGCACCCTTCCATTCAACCTTGTTTCCTCCCTGTTTATCTTGAGCACCAACTACCATGTTGAAATCTCCTCCCAAGAACTAGGGGATATCCTCCAAGTTAGCAAGCCATTCCCACATAATCCCTCTTTCTCAGTAGTCATTGAAGGCATAAATTGAACAAATGCCAAAGGTGGAATTGTCATTCTGAATGATAGCCCATACTGCCCTTGCACATGGGGATTGCCCCCATTTTGTTACCTTATTCACCCAATTAGGGTTTAATAAAATTGCAGCTCCACCTCTTCCTTTAGGGTGATTGGTATAGAAGGGAGTGACCTCCCTCCAAATGGATTTTAGACCAACTTCTAAGGTAAATCCCACTGATTTTAGCTCCTGGAGCATAAGGCAGTCAATATCCTTGTGCATATTTAGAAATCTTTTGACCACATATTTTCTGTCAGGGGCCTCAAGGCCCCTGATGTTCCATGAGATGGCTTTCAACATTAGGAGGATTGTTCAATAGTGTCCATTGGGGACTTAAACCCCTCGAAGCACTTAGGCCATTCCTCAGGATTAGAGAGGTGACTAGCATCAAAAGCCACTGTTGAAAGTGGTCTACCTCTTTTCTTCCTCAGTTCAGAGAGCTGTTTAGGTCCCAATGACTCCTTCCTAACTAAAGTATCCTTAGATGCCTTAGGAGATCTTTTCCTCCTTTTTTTCTTAGATTTATTTTCGGATAGGTCTTCTCCCCCATTATTAGATACAAAATCAAAAACTCTAAGATCTGGGGAAAATGGCTTATCCCCACCATTGTTGATAACCTCAAAGTCATCAAATTTCAAACAAGGTCCAGTACCATGGACATCCCCTATGGTTTGGTCGGAAGGGGGGATGGTAAGCCCCATATCCCCATCAATTTCACCTGATGTCAGCTCTGTGGTGAGGTTTTGTGCTCCCTCACCCTCAACCTTGGTCTCCAAGGGAGTATTTGAAATAGAAACTATGGGAGGAATGCTCGTCTCCCCAGGAATGTCACAATTACCCCTACATTCAGACCCCGGAGGGGGTTGACTTACAAAATAGATGGCATTGGTGGCATCTTGAGCACCACCATCATTCCCTTCAATCAAATCATGGAGGAAGGGCATGGTATAGGACTCAATCTCCTTTTTCTGATTACTTATTGATAATTCAAGTTGTAATCTATATTCTGCAACCATTTTCAATTTTCACGGACAATTTGTTATGCATTTTGATTTCTGGGTCCACCATTATTAGTGGAAAAGCCAACCACATCAGATTCCAGTGGGATAGAGATACTAGTAACCAAATTGGCCTCTTTTAGGGCCTTTTGATATTTAACTAAACACTCAACAATCGAGGGAGGAGCACTGGATGGATTAGGGCAATCTTGTGGGTGGTAGTTAGAGAGTGGGGGATCAAGGTCGGGTGGAGGTGGCAGGTTAGGAAGGTTAGGATGTGAATGGTTGGGGGGGACGAGAGGTGAAGATTCAGGGTGCAATGGGGGAGGAGTAGGGCCAATCTGTTTAGGGTTCGAGGAATCTTCCAAGGCGGAATGTAGAGGATACCGAACAAAGGTCTTCTTGGAAGGAGCAACGTTTTTTCTCGCTAACAGAGGGCAATTTTTGAAGAAGTGCCCACTTCTTTTGCACTTATGACATGCATTAATTCCCCCCAAATACTCTAACGGATATGAAAATGACTGGTTTTCAATAAAGATATCAAAATCAAAGGGGAAAGCCAAGCCAAGATTGAAGGCAATGAGTACTCTCACATCCATATGGGGTAATAAAGCAGTAGAAGAATCAATTTTAATCACTTTGCCTAGAGGTTCAGTAATTTTTGAGATACAATTCCATAAGAATGGTGGAACATTTTTAATAACGAGCCATTTAGGGTTAGATAGTGCCATGATTTCCTCATTACATGCAACAGGAGTCCAAGGAACGATCCTAAAACAAGCATTTCCTACATTCCAAAATTGCTTATCGAGCACTTTCTTCTGTGTTTCTTTATCATTGAAAAAAATAAGGAATAACCCTTTTTGTAACATTCTACAGAAAGAAAAATGAATGCCAAGTTTTGAAAACCAAATATCTTGAAACCATCTATTTAAATATTGTCTAGACGACATTCTATCTACATCAAGGGCTGCTAAAAAAATCGCAGAATCCCTAAGTCTAGAAATTTCCTTAGAAATGCATTCAGTCATGGAAGTATTAGGTTTAATGAAAACTCTTGGAGCCGAGGCAACCTCACCTTCTTCGCGGGCCTGGCTTTCTATTTCATCATGGAGGACCTTCTGCTCGAACCTCGCATCCTCCGGGAAAGTCATGCAGTGTCCTTCAACGTCTTGGCAGATTGATTTCTTCACTCCGATATTGCTCTGGTTGGTGTTAATACCAACCCCAACCCTATTTTTCTCCATTAATGGAGACACGAGCAGAAGTAAATGCGGGGGCCTCCTGGTATGCTTGGGAGCCCCTGGGCAAAGAGCCGACCTGCCTCCAAGGACCATTCGTATTCATCCTTGGTTGCAGAGCCCCTCCTCACTTCAATTCTGATTTGAAGAATGTAGATTTGAATAATGGAATGTATTCAGTTATTGATTATGCAATTAAGTATTCATGGAAAGTATTCATTAGTTTATGATAAAATTAAAGTACGTTATGAAATTAGATGCATGACATATGTTTAATGTAAGATTGTATGTAATGCTTGGTTAAATTTTATTTGATGAACTTAATCATGTCACCTATACTTTTAACCTCAATGGATGAACCTAATTATGTGGTCTATATTTTTATCTTACCAAAATAAATTATCCTTGTTTAAGTATTATCTTGTCATTAAGTTAATCAACTTAATTGGATTAATTAACGTGAGTTGAGTTAAATGTTGAATTAAGTAATCACGTTGGGAAACTCTTTAGGTGTTATTTAGTCTTCCGCTGTAGTATCTGAACTTATGATAACTCATTGTACCATTGTGTTGTGTTTAATTTTAAAAAAAAATTATTTGCACTCTATTCTTGCGTTTTAGCTTAATCCCTTCGGGGTTTCCTGGCAGGGCATTACATGGATAAGATTCTTGAGTTAGAGATAGAATTTGAAGAATGGATTAAGGTTATACAATCATGTTGTTACAAAAAAATGCATTTATACATTTCTTGTTGCTTGTTTGACACCATTTATCTTTAGCTTGACCTTTCTTGGGTCAATTATGAGAGGCAAATGGTGATATCTTCAATATATAGATTGATGCTCGGGTTTGATGGATATGATCAATGGGAAGGAGATGAACATGTTGAGGTATTTTGAGGATTCATGGAAAAATACTAGTTTGACAATGAAGATACGCGGATGAGATTATTTGTTATCTCACTAGATGAAAAGACAAAGAAGTGGTATCAAAGTTTTCTCTAGCACTCTTTTGCTAGTTGTTGAACCAAATTGTGGCTATATTTGATGAGGAATTTCCTTTATATTTGGACCTTCCTACTCTTGTTGGAGAATTGGAAAACATTAGATGGTAAAGAGGTTCTAGCATGAAGTCCAGTCATAGGTTTCCTATTGGTCTTTCCCATATCCCAAAAAATGAGAAACCTAATACACCTACTTGTACTAATATGTTCCTTGGAGCCTATGATGTTTCTCTTTGTTCTAGTCCAATATGAGAGGAATTTAATTTGATTGGAATATAGCAAGAATACAAGTTCCTTGATTTCATTGATGTTCTAAGAAGGGATGTGGTTGAAAAATATATCTCAAGAACAAAGGTTGTTGGTGGTGTGTATGCTACCAAAGACAACAATTTTTTGGAGATGACATCAAGTAGAAACACAATGTCAAGTGGTTATAATGTTTCCAGGCAAGTAGATGAAGATGTTGGTGCAATGTGTGATAGCAATAGAGAGAAAAATGAAAATGTTCTTGAGTTTGAGTGCTTCATTTAGGCCCAACATATAGCTTATGGAGGTGTTAAGCAACATGTTCTCCAAGACAATGATTATTCAAGTGCTTAAGTTCCCTTCATGCATGCATTGCAAGTTTTTTAATTTGAGCCACTAGAAGATAAGTTTCCTTTTGTAGATCAAAATGATGAGTGGGCATATTCTCGCATGCAATATGAATTGGAGGCATTCTCTTTTTTCCTCAATTCACTTATGAAGCTCAGTGGATATGAAAACACAAGTATTTATTGATGATGGTCTAAGTTTTCAGTTGTTGCCCCCAACTACTATAAAGATGAATAATACAATAAAAGGTAGTGTGGTGGCCTAAGCTCTATGATCTCCATTCAATGGAAAGTTGAATGGAAGATGAATTATTCACTTGATTGGATGCAATCACTATTTTGTGCTTTAAAGGAGGAAGTTGCATGTGCTATAGTTGTATGAAGGAGGAAACTGTGGGTTGAGAGAAATCAATTCCATCAACAGTTGACATAGGTAAATGATTATGTCCATTGGTAAATTTTTGTTTTCCTTTTATTTCTAGTTTCCTTGAAGTTGTGTGTGCCTATGCAATATTACCGTTCATTGATAATAGATTTGAGATAGTTAATAGGGGTCATCATGTTAATTTGTGCCTTTGGCTATGAGCATCCATGTTTGAAATTTGGGAAATTTTAGAGAAAAAGCATACAAATTGTGTCTATTTTGAGGTTTCCCTTGTTCTTGAAACCTCTATTATCATCGACAAGTTCCTAGCTCCTTTCCCATTGTCAACTAATAACTTCCTTTCCATGCTTGAGCAATTTTATTGACAAAGTTTATTCCTATTCCTTGCAACACATGCTAAAGATAAAGAAATAAAAGTTTTGAAGTGTTCATGTCGAGGATTTACTCTAGTTCTTGAAATAGCATAAGCCTCTGATGTGGTTCCCAAAACCTCCATCTTTTTCAATTTGTTCTTGGTGGGGCCCATATTGTCGACTTAGAAAAATGGAAAATGTATCCATGAATTTTTGAGTTTCATTTTAAAGATTAGCTTGTTAAAGGCTTCCAATTTTATCTTAACAAAATTTTGAGAATTCTTGTTTAAGTTTTGAGGGGTTAGAGTCTTCGATGGTTCCATGAACCCCTTAAACCTTTGATATTGTTCCAAGTTCCTTCTTGGGGTTTGATTGTCAATAGTGAAGAAGTTGAAATTCATAAGGTTTTTATTTGGTAGGGTTTTAGTGTTCTCCCTGCCATCCTACTTTCTTAGATAGTGATTAGCTTGATGAATGACACCTAATGAGTTTCTTCTCTTGGTGGGGTTCTGCATTGGTTTTTACTCATTTTTTGATCCATATAGGCATGTGTATAGATACAAAGCTTGACCCTTGACAACACCTCTTTTTTGGGTTTGAAGATTTTAATGCCTATTTCTATCATGAGCTTGTTTGTGCAATTTGCGAAATCTTAAGGAGTTCTTTAGGCCTCATAGGGTGCCTATTTGAGTTTTTTGCACATTCTTCCCAAATTCTCTACACACCCATTTTAATGGTGCTCCTCTTCTTAGCTACCAAAAGTTATTGTTGATCTCTTCTTTTGATATAAGACATCCATTTTTTGCACAATTTGTCTTAAGCTACTGATTTTGAAATGCTATAGTTGCTATTGTTTAGGGTTCTAGTGCTCAAGTGTATATGTGGTAAAAAGTTTCATTTTTTAGGAGGTTTTTTGGTTGTGTATTCTTTGAGCCAAAAGTTGCAAGGTAACCATTAATGCTATTCTAGTTCATTTTGTGGGTACAAGTTATGGGATAGAAGAAGACACACATTTAAATGGCTTTTATTGCAAAATACCGCCATGACACTTTGTGTGTATTTAGGAAGGTTTCTTAGATGTAGATAGTGATTTTATCTTGCCACACTTGCCAACACAAATTTAATTTTGAATTGAAAATATTTTAATGATATGTCTCATGTTATGCATAAATATACATGGTTGTCTCTAGATAACTAAGCATGTTTTATTGCAATAATTCATAATCATTGTTGTATGTAAATTCATAGCTTCATGTTCTCCTTTTCTTGTTTTTTACTTCTCAATGTTCTAGGACTTTGTTTCCCAATAGATAATCATCGATTTGAGGTCATTCACCAATCTCAAATCCTTCAAATCAAAACATAAATCAGTAGTATAGGAGTAGGATTAGTATTTATACATTTATAGCCTCATAATATAACTAGGGATTTATCTTCAATGAGCCTCAAATGAATGATTTTTGTGTGGGTTATGATTGTATATTATTACTAGCTATATAGAGGTTTGGAGGCAATCAATTATTCTTGGTTCAATGATAGTCTTTGGGACGAAGACATCGATTGGGTTTGGTTGTCCATGTTTTGTCATTGTCCATTTTATGTGTTTCTAATGCCTATTAAGGTATACCCCTATGAATACCCTCTTGAGTCTAAGTTGAGCTCAAAGTGTAGAAAATCTAACCCACTCTCATAGTGTTGGCCATTAACCCTCCATAGTTTGTTGATGATCTAATTCTACTTGCATAAGAACAAACCTTGGCCTTGTGGTGAAATTTAGTTGTAGAAAGTGGAGCAGTGTTTTTCAGTCCCAATATGTTCTTTAACAGGTTTAAAAGAAAAATATCATTTTGGATTAGTATGTCCCTCTTGTTGGCATGTAAATAAAAAACTTGCACCATGCTACAATTACAATCCACATTTATTAATCTTCTTGTTAGGCTTCTTTTAAAGAAACTTATAATATGTTCACCAATTTTTTTTTGAATTCCTTTAGGCAAATGCTGAATGGACCTATGGGTTCTATAGAGCCACTTGGGACGTATGTTGTGTACCTCAAGATAAACGTAGGATGTGCATAATTGATCTATTCATAAAATAAAGTATTTCTTTCTATACGAAATGGTGGGTGAAGTTTCAAAGGCTTGGAAAGTTGTTCTTGTGCAATACATTTCCTATGGAACATCATATGGGAAAAATGTTTAGTGAAGTATCCATTTACACAATTCTCTTTTTGCTACTATTTTGGTCATCTAAGGCTCCTTTGTGGTTTAGAGTACTTGGAAGGCCTTTGAGGTAATTAAATCTTTTCTCAAATGGGCTACGAATTGTTTTAGATCAAGTCTCTCTTTTTAATGACCATAATCTTAGGTTTATTAATAATTCTAATTTTCCCCTAGAAAAAATACTTGGTGCCAAATTTCTTTGGCTCTTTTGCAAGGGCATTTGTATTACTAGAGACTAGCTTCCGACGACTATTGTTGCAACTAGAAAAACTATCTTTTTGATGTTAATTTGCCTTCCATTCTTTGCATATAATAGCTTGTCCCCAATTATGCTTCACAAATTAGGCTTTTAATTGTCTTTTGCTTGTTGGAAGGGTTGTTAGTGGAATTCTAACAACTTCTAAGAATTACATGCTTGTTCTTCTCTATAGGGTCCTTAGTCCTTTCTCCTCCACCCTTTTTAATGATAATAACTATTGGGGGCTCAATTATTTTCCTTAGACTTGGCTTTTTAGCTTAATTGTATATCGTAGTTCAAAATAGAGCCTAAAATTGTTTGTTTCCTTCAATGTCTAGTCTACCAAGGGCTTCCTATTATATAAATATTGTCACATATCAACTCTACCCATTTGAGATTTTGTACTTGTAATAGGTTTGAGACCTTTAAGCATCTTATCTTTTCCTAGGGCTTAGAGCACTTGGAATTGAATTCATAACCTTTTTTCACAATTTTTGTCTAGGCTCTTTTCTTAGAAAACTACTTAGCCCGGGGATTCATCTCCTTGGACAATATACATTTTTTTTTGAGCTCGTATTTTGTTTCACCTTTATAATTATAGAAATAATGCTCTCTAGTGTTGGGATTATTGAATATTCATCTTCATCTAATGATAAAAGATTGCACTTTCCTTAAGGACCATCAAAGGAGGAATATTCATTGCCTCCTTAATAGAGGGGCTGAGGTAGACTCCTCCATGTGGCCTTCTCTTGCATATGATGGTGTCAAGGATTTTGCTCTTTTAAATTCACCCTTTGATTAGCGTGTGTTGTGCTTGTGTTGGTTGAAAATGTTGTAAACTAGAAAGGTTTACAAAATGTGGATTTTAGCCTCAATAAGATGAGATTCAATCTCTCCTCACAAAGGGGAGGTTGCCTTCTTACTGCAACTTAACACTTAGTATCTATTTAATGTTGGTATTTTGGTATGATTTTGTCATTGATGTCAACACCTACTAAAACACTAGCACTCTGGAGATCCAACAACATTCACCGACAAGCAAGTAACTATTACACAGTTACTGGTATATAGTTCACCGATAGGATATAATGATCACTGACACTTGGAATGATATGGAAGACACTTGGTAATGTCGAAGACATCGTGTGGACACTTTGTTTTGAAGAATTAATCATTGGTATATTCATATTTGCATATTTGCTTTTACCGGCAAATAGGTCTAGGGTTACCTAGGGTTACACTGACAGGTTTATCTTTTCTAGATCAACATGGCACGCTATGGAGATGATTAATTATTGTTGTAAATGCATTAAGCCGACATGTTTAATCGGTTATTGCATCGGATATTATATTGTTTGTAAAATATTTTTATTGTAATATCTTGTAGAGTCGACCTACTAAAATTGGTCTTAGGTTATGGTATAAATATAAGATCTTATTTGTAAGATCGAATGTGGAATGCGAAAAAGAATTGTGTGAAGGTATATGTGAGATTAAGAAGAGTTATACACGAAGACATCATTTGAAGGTGAAGCTAGGTTTTTGTGAAAGCATATCAGCATTACACCGGTACTGAATCCAGCATATGAAGATGCTATTTTGTGCAGTACATTCTTATTGGATTTAACCATCCAACTGTAGTCAGTGTGACTCCCATTTTGTGATTGAGCAGTGAGCTCTAGGTTGTTGGCCTTTCTGCATGTGCAGACCCCATTAATGTACACTTACTATCTGTAGTAGTATCATCTGATTGTGGGTAAGGCTTCCCACCGTGGTTTTTCCCCTTACAGGGTTTCCACATACAAATATTGGTGTTATGTGTTGTGGATGACTTTGTGTTTATGTTTCATGCATTAATCTTTACCAGTATAGCAATTAACTATAAACACTGTCTATCGACATACTTAATTGGTTTACTGGTATTAAGCATTAAGTTGGTTAAGTTGTTTTTGGTTTGAATTTAGTTGACAACTGATTCACCCCCCCCTCTCAGTTGTCTCTGGGACCTAACATTTAACTCGTATATCCTAAAAAATTTCCTAGGGTGTTACAATCACTTTATCCTCTTTTTCAAAATAAGTGTTTATCCAACTCTCTTTCTTCAAAGTGTTTTTTTTCCTTTACAACAAATTACTAATTACAAGATACTAACTTGAGCAATAATAACTAATATAACTCCCAGTTAAATAACATAATAACTTGAAGATGTACCAACAAATCTATAATAACTAATGAAACCACTGTAAGCCCAAAGTCTTATATGGTCTTTCTCTTACCGATTCTTGAAATTTTGATTTCAATATATGAGTAGCTCAAAGTCATACATATATACCACAATATTTTCTACTCTAAACAAATAACTTGGTACAACACAATGTCTCCACCTTACTACCAATCATAGATAACTGATTCACTATAAAATACTACAACACAAAGTCTACAATATTTCACCTTTATACCTTTCAATCCAATAACTTCTCACAATGTACAATTCAATCTTTAAAGATAGTATGACAATACTGACAAAAGAACACTCTCATATACAACAAAGTGCTTCCAAGATAAAGATTGGAGAATAACTATATTTCTTTATTAAAATAATTTTCAAATTTTCACTACAAACACAAAGTCTATGATAGCTCTCCACTCTGACAAAGTTTTGATGCTTTAGCCAAAAGATGATTATTTATAATGAGGTCTCTCCTTTATATAGAGAAGAGCCTTGAGAAAATCTAGGAATTCTACAACTAATTTTGACTTATTCAAAGTATAGTCTGATTTGATTTATGATTTGTACTTTCTTTACATGCAACTTACATATGTACAAGCTACATGTAAACTGCCATAAACAAATTACATGATGCATAACTGACAATTAGAAAACAAACTAAGTGTCAGGAGACATGTGTTCATTATCATTATCCTTCTTTAGAAAATCTTCATATCATTGCAAGGTAGCCAGTGCTTTAGAGTCATCTAGTCTTGGTGTGTAGGAGTCTCACATCTAGAATGGAGTTGCAGTAATGAATTGAAGAATCCCCAAAATTAAAAAAATTCTAACATAGTAGATCAAAAATTGGAAATTGGGGTTTAAAACTCGATTTGCAACAAGAAAGGGTCAAAACATGCAAATCGGGTATCAAAACCCAATTTCCAACAAAAGGTTGGCAATACATGCAAATCGAGTTTCAAAACTTGATTTACACTTAGACTAGATAAATGTGCATTTCGGGTTTTAAAACCCGAAATGAGATATGCATTTCAGGTTTTAAAACGTGAAATGCAAGTGACAATGCCTAAACATGTCATTCAGGTTTTGAAACCCATTTGAAATGTAAGTTGTAGCGAAGATTGCACATTGGGTTTTAAAACCCAATATACATGTGATGCAAAAGGTGCATGCCTGGTTTTAAAACCCTACGTGCAAGTGACAAGTGCAAAGTGATGTAAATTGGGTTTTAAAACGTGATTTACATATATGTGAGGAAATGTAGGGAAAGTGCACATCGGGTTTTAAAACCTGATGTGCATGTGGGACAATAGAGAAATATGCAAATCGGGTTTTAAAACTTGATTTGCAGTTTGTGCAACATGGATGACCCGTAGTTCGAGTTTTAAAAGTCGAATTACACATGGGATGGACTCAAAATATGTACTTTGGGTTTTAAAACTTGAAGTGCATGTTCATTGGTGATGAATGTTTATTTTGGGTTTTAAAACCCGAAGTACATATGCAATGAGAGATGTGCATTTCAGGTTTTAAAACTCGAATTGTATGAAGATGAAAAAGACTAAGTTTGGAAAACAAACTTTCGACATTTTTTTAGAAGATAAATTAAGGGATCCAAATTAAATGATTTCTTGAGGAACCCGACCATGCACGAGGGGGTTTGACAAGCCCCTCAACATGCGTTGTTAGAGGATGTAGGCTAGAAACATGCAAATTTCGTAGGGGTTCATAATTTGAATGAGATAAAATTGAGGATTAGAACTTATTTAAAAGTCTTAAGATAAATAAGAGGAATCCTAATCCTTCCGATAATAAATCCTAAAAAAAAATTCCTTGTCAAGATGATTTGCTTCCTCCTCTTTTTAATACTAGAAAACATATTTAAAATACTAATTTAATATTTTTTGAATTTTTATTTATAACTTATTTATTAATAATGTAATCCTTCTTTACACATATTTATGATAGGGCTGTACAATTATTTCTAATTTTAAAAAATTATAAAGCTAACATACGAGGATGACTTTTAGGGATTGAATCTATAGAAGATTGGAAAAACAAAAACTACTAGACATTATGGGTATGTGAGATTTGAAGGTTTTCTTTCTTATTGATTATCTATTTGAATTCTTGATTTCATTTTATAGAATTAGAGTCTTATTTTATAATTATCGATTTCATTCTATAGAATTAGAGTCTTATTTTATAATTATTTATTTATTATATAATATATATTTTTACATTTTATGATAAAATATTATAAAAATTAATAATATCAAATTTCTACAATCCATATCATTCTTGCTGCTGTTTCTGAATTGATTTTTTTTTTTTTCAATGTTTCCCATCACTCTATGATCAGAATGTTAGAGAGCTCAACAACAGCATAAACGCCATGCCTGAGCACTTCGATGATCAAATTCAATCGCGAATCTATTCGTAACCCAATTTTATACCTGTACATACCACAAGCCTCCAACTTTACCAGAGCTCTATTTTTCAATGGGTTTCGACCGTTGTTATTTGGGTACTTTAACAGATTACGTTTCAGCAGCAAATATGGCCTCCGACAAGAAGAAGCAGAAGTATATTTGGACATTTCTGAATATAATCAACTCCTAAATAAGCATGCAAAAATTGGAAATTTAAGTTATGCACGCGAACTGTTTGACAAAATGCCTGAACGAAATGTGAGATCATGGAATGCAATTATTACAGGCTATTCCCAACACAGGCAGAGTAAGGAGGTCATGAAACTATTGATGCAAATGAGGCATGCTGGTATGCAGCCTGACCATGTAACCTACGTTGCTGCTCTGCGAAGTTGCTCTGGGGTATTGGAATGGGGTAGGCAAATACATGGATATGTAGTTGGAAGTGGTTTACAATGGAATGTAGTTGTTTGCAATTCCTTGATTAACATGTATGCAAAATGTGGGAAGTTAGAGTCTGCGTGCAAAGTGTTTGATAAAATGCCTCAACGAGATCTTGTGTCATGGAATACCATAATTGGAGGATATGCTCAGAATGGAGATAATGAGGAGGCCCTGGAAGTTTTTTGTGAAATGTATAAGGCAGGCGAGAAACCTGACTATGTTAGTTTTACAAGTGTGCTCAGGGTGTGTGCCAGCCTGGAGGTGTTGGAAATTGGCAAACAGATACAGGCATCTATTGTTAAAAGCGGATTTGGATTTGATGTGTTTGTGGGGAATGCTCTGATCACCGTGTATTCTAAGTGTTGCAGTGTGGAGGGTGCACGAGGCATATTTGACAAAATGCCTCAAAGAGATGGGGTGACATGGAATGCTATGATTGCAGGATATGTTCAAGAAGGCTGGGATAGGGAAGCCCTTCAATTATTTGAACAAATGCAGCAATCAGGATCTAAGCCAGATTATATTACATTTGCCAGCATCCAAACTGCATGTGCCAACCTAGAAGAACTGGAGTATGGCAAACAGAATCATGCCCACATAATTAAGACTGGATCTGAAATAGATGTTTCGGTTTGTAACACCCTTGTTTCTATGTATGCTAAATGTAGGAACATGGAAGGTGCATGCAAAGTTTTTGACAATATGCCCACTAGGAATGTAGTTTCTTGGACTTCAATGATTACTGTATGTGCACAAGATGGACAGAGTGAGCATGTTACTCAGTTATTTAAACAAATGCGAATGTCAGACATTATGCCAAACCAGGTCACTTATGTTAGTTTGCTCAGTGCATATTCTTCCTCAGAATTGCTGCAAAGTGGGAAGCAGGTTCATTGTCTCGTTCTAAAAACTGGGTATGCGCTGAATGTAAATGTTGCAAACAGCCTTGTTACAATGTACAGCAAATGTGGTAGCATAGAAGGCGCACGGCATATGTTTGAAAAAATGCCCGAGAGGGAAGTGGTTTCATGGAATGCAATGATTGCAGGATATGCCCAAGATGGCAAGTGTGAGGAAGCCCTAGAAGTGTTTTGCCTAATGCAACGGGCAGACATGAAGCCCAATTCTTTCACCTTTGGTAGCATTCTTAGTGCATGTGCATCTCTGGTAAATCTGGAAAAGGGTAAGTGGATCCACACATTCATCCTGAAAATTGGATTTGAATCAGACGTGTTTGTTGGAAGTGCACTCGTTGACATGTATGCAAAATGTGGCAGCATAGACGATGCATATGATGTATTCAACAAAATGTCTGAGAGAAACTTGGTATCTTGGACTGTAATGATTGCTGGATATGCTCAGCATGGGTATGTGGAGGAGGTCCTCAAGCTTTTCAGCCAAATGCAACGAGTAGGTATGAAGCCGGATCATATCATATTTCTTGGTGTCCTCTCTTCTTGCAGTCGAGCTGGTCTTGTGAATGAAGGACGCCATTATTTCAATTCAATGAGTCAAGAGTATGGTGTAACACCAAGATTGGAACACTATGCTTGCATAGTTGACCTTCTAGGACGCGCAGGACTGTTGGAAGAGGCAGAGGACTTTATCAAGAAAATGCCCCTTGAACCAAACATTTCAGTGTGGCAAAGTTTACTGGGTGCCTGTAGAATCCATGGAAATATGGAGCTAGGAAAATATGCAGCAGAATGTCTTCTTAAGTTGGAACCAAATGACTCTGCAACTTATATATTGCTTTCAAACATCTATGCTGCAGCAAATAGATGGGAAGATGCAGCAAGGGTTAGGAAAATGATGAGGGACCGTGGTGTGAAAAAGGAGGCCGGGCGAAGTTGGATTGATATAAATAACACAGTGCATGAATTTGTCGCAGATGACAGTTCACATCCTGAAGCAGAAGAAATATACTCAATGTTGAAGAGATTGTCCAGGCAGATGAAGGATGCAGGATATGTACCTAACACAGATTTCGTGCTACATGATGTTGAGAAGGAACAGAAGGAAAATTACCTGTGCTACCACAGTGAGAAGCTTGCCATTGCTTTTGGGCTTATCAAAACACCTCCTGGAGCGCCTATACGAATTATGAAAAATATTCGTGTTTGTGGTGACTGCCACATGGCCATCAAACTAATCTGCAAGATTGTTGGCCGTGAAATAATAGTGAGGGATGCTACTCGGTTTCATCATTTCAAAAATGGGCTCTGTTCCTGTGGAGATTATTGGTGACGCTAGTCAAACAAAACTTAAGCCATATAATGTTTAGTGAAAATCTGGCAATGGAGAAATTATATGGGCAATATGTCCATTGTATTAAGTATAATAGATGGCTGACAATAGTTCTGTTTGGAAACCCAAGGAATTGGGCAAGCATTGTGGCCATCATGAGATAATGATCAACCACATTCACACTGATGTAATCTCTTATAAAGACTGAAGTTGGACAGAAGTTTCTTTTTATCAACTTCTGTCTTCTGCAACTCTCCTTCAGCACATTGTTTGCACATTTGGGCATTGGAATGCTTAGTGCATTCCAACAGTAGGTTTGGACATGATTGTGCATGGGAAATTGGTTGCATTAATGAGTCCTGAAGCAATGAGGGGATCAGGTGCATCTATTTTGAAAAGACTTGTGTTGATTTCACACGGTTCCTTAACATCAATCACCATATGAAAAGGGTTTGGTTTCATTCCATACCTCCTTGTAAGTATCATCAAAGATGGTGCAGGAGCTTGAGAAATGTCAAATAACCCCCCAAAAATTAACATTACCATTTTCATGAATTCATGATTCAATATGTCGTACTAGTTACAATTCAATTATCTTGGAATTGAATGCGTGTAGAGAATCTCCAAAATAGTATGGTATTAAAGTTCACAGTTTCATGGTCACAGATGGTTTTTATTGTGTGCATTTTGCTTCATAATGTTTAATGATTCCAATACTAGGTTTAGACATATGATGTGCTTAGAAATCTGGTTGCAGCGACGAAGTTTTAATGCAATGAGGTGATCATGTGCATCTCTTTCTAAAAGTTTCTTAGTCCATGTCTTGGTGTCGGTTTGTGACACATTTATTCGACCTCATTCACCATCTGGAAAGGTTTTGGTTTCATTTTGTATCTGATTGTGAGCATTATTGAATATGTAGGATTTTGAAAACTATCATAAAAAATAAAAAATAATGGTTGTGAATATAGAAAAAAAAGTGAGATTAAAAAAATTTAACATTACCATTTCATATATATCATAAGTCAACATACTAAATTAATTATTATTTGATAATATTTACATTAAAAGTGCATAGAGAATATCTAACCTTTACTTAGACAATTGTCTTTAAAATAGGTAATATTATCTCAAAGAATTCAAGATTTAGTTCACAATTTCTAGGTTATGCAAGGTTTTCATTGTGTGTTTTTCTATCACAACACTTAACACATTCCAAACATTAGGAATGAACATCATAAGACTCCATGTCTTTATGTCTATGCACTAAATGTTCATGACACCCATTTCTTGAACCTCATTCACTATATGGAAAGATTTTGATTTCATTTCATTTTTCAATATAAACACCATTGAAGATGCAAGAGGAGTTTTAGAGGAAACTATCATCCAAAATGAGAAAAGGATGATAACAAGTTTGGACAACTAAACGAAACGTCACATACTCTAAAAAAATTCAACATTACCATCTTAGCATTTGTGTGCCCTTCTGCTTATTCTTTTCTTTTCTTAATTTAAGGTTGTTTTATCTTTTTTGGTTTTCTAATAATTTTTTTTTGTCTTTCTTGTCACATCCTTACACCTTGAACCATGTGCAACCTCTTGTCCCCTCCCTCCCCCCTCTCTTTTTATTTAGTTTTTGCATCTAACCATTCTTTGTCTCTTTAAGCTCTCTATCATCTTGATGATGGTGAATCCGCCGACACCCTCATTCTCCCCCTTTTTTGTGGGAACGATGGATTTGCATATCCTCCATATGCGATCCGACGGATATGCTGGTTTTTCACCTACAAACGCATTAAATACTTGAAGATTAAAGGTACAAATCAATGTCAATGATGCATACCTCTGGGTCTCGCTATCCTGTATGCCTCACCCTCCTCACAACGTCCACTTGGTGCCTCGCTCTTGTAGCTATCATTTTCTCTTGCATTATAATATGCTTCAAATCACTATAAATTCTAAATATGAATGTGCAAATGAGGAATATTTTTTAATTTTCTCTCACATAGGGTCCCTCAAAACCCTAATATGCTTCCCATTTCTTCATTTGGGCTCTGTTTTTCATCTCGTTTGTGCTTATGGTCTTCTTTTTTTTCCCTGCTTTTATTTTTATGTGCCACTTCTTCCTCCTTTTTTGTCAAATTTCCTCCATTTCCTCATCTATTTTGCACTTTTTCCACATGGTGAACGAGTTTAAAGAATGTACAAGTATTGATACATTTCTTTAAACTCATTCACCATGTGAAAAGTTTCTGGTTTCATTCCCTACCTCATTGAGAGTATTCTTGAAAATATAAGAGAATTTAAATAATATCATCACAAAAGCAAGAAAATGAATAAAACTATTACATATAATAAGAAAACGATATTTTCAAATTTGAAAAAAAAATAGATACTAGACAAACCAACAAACTAATATTATCATTGTAATGCATATCATAGTTCAACATGCCATGTGCATTGCATTTCAACAATGTTTAAATTAAAATTGTGCATATAATCTCTAACACTTCATTTGATATGTTATTTGAATACATGTTGAATTGACACTTAATTCAATGAACAATTTTGTGCAGGAAACTCCAAATATTCCTAACTTGCATGCCTTAAACTATGTATAAAGAAATAAATGTTATTTGATTGTTGTGTACATCTTTTAGAATACATATAAATATATGGTTTTTCTCATATATGTAGCATGGATTAATAAGAGTAAAACAGAGCAATGTGTAGACCTATGGGAATAATTCCTCATGGCAGTACTAGGATGTCCCTTAGTGGGAATCACACTCTAGAATAAATAATAAGAAAGAATGGTAGCGTTTTGAGTTAAGGACTAAGTTTCTAATTTCTAATATCATTATAAGAGTCTGTAGACACTTAAATTTGGCTAATCAATTTAGTCAAATTTATTTCCTTTAGCCATTTAATTAATTAAATATCTTAATTAGTTAAGCCCATCCCTTGAATAAATTATTCTAATTAATTAATTAATTAATTAATTCTCCTCTTCCAATCCCTTGAATTGATTAATCTTATTAATTAATTCTCTCTTTCTATTCCATGAATTAATTAATCAAATTAATCAATTCCCCTTTTCATCCCTTTTATTTGAATTAATAAAATTTAAATATTCCATTTTGATCACATGTCTCCTACTTCTAACTACCTAACTAACCCCCTTTAACCTAACCTCCAATCTAACCCATGGGTTCTAACCAACCCTATCCTCCCAAACCAACCCTATCTCTCCTAACTAACCTTATCCTAACCTCCCCTCACATGTGTGTGCACACACATATTCCCTAATTTCCTTAATATTAGGAAATTAAAGCCTATTTTGGGTGGCTCCCTCCCAAAATAGACATGTGTCCTCAAGGACACATGTCAAACCCCTTTTGACATTTTGTCCCTCTAAGGGACACTTGTCCTCCCTTGTTAAGCCACTTGTCCTCTTTTGGAATCTTATTCCACTTGTCATTCCTAGGATTGCCACTTGTCCTCCTTGAGGACAAGTATTACATTTTCCCAATCCCCTCCTCTCCTTCCTTTCCTATTTAATCCCCCCTCATTTTCAATCAAAGGGTCCACTTTCATACATTCGTAATGCCATAATGTAGAATTCCATCCATTATTGACACATCCATATTATAATGTCCAATTTTAGCACCATATCCTATCATCCAATCCATACAATCCTTATATCCTAAATCCAATCATCAAATACTTGCATCATGGAGCAATCGAGCACTAGCTATGTCTTGAGCGCACAATCAAACATGGGAAAATTGAATCAAAGTTGGTAAATGAGGTTTGCATTCACTTGTTTTATGCTTTAATGCTTCATTTCTTTCTTTTTAAACATCCCAATCTTGAGGTGTTTGAGTTAGTGGCTTTCTTGGTTGATTTCCTTGTTGTTTGAATCATTTATGTTTAGCACGCATATTTACCTCACACATTTTCATGGCATGCTTGGTGGGACCCACCTCACGGGTCGATCTAATGGTTTTATGAGTGATCATTTTTCAAGTATTTTCATGCTGGAAGGTAGAAGATTGTGTCAACATTAACCTAATTTTTGCAAGTTTCTGTATGGATCTGCACTCAGTTTTAACCAATTCACATTCACCATTAGAGTAATTAGCATTCGCCCTGACAGTAATTCACATTCGCCCTGATAGTAATTCGCATTCGCCTTGGCAATGACGAGCATTCGTTCAGACTATAATTTGCATCCGTGTTGACAGGGATTCACATTCGTTTAGTTAAAATTGAACTTTAGGGCTTTTTAACGATTCCATCATATTCTGTGTCGCCTTTGTTTTCCCTGTTTCTATGCTTTTCCAGAACTTAGAAATTTTAATTAGGGCAGAATATATGAGTAATTTTGTGAAATTTTCTAACTATGGCTTGAAAAATCAAATGTAAAATTACAGGTTCTCACAAGCAAGCAAAGCGTAGGAGATCATAGAAGGAATTAGGACGAATCATCAAAGTAGAATCAGTCATTCACGAAACATAGGAATGAATCGAAAACCTTGTGTATGAACAACTGATGGTTGAAATTATCTTGAAATTCAGCATGCCCCCATCCGTGCTTTGAATTTCCTAACCCTAATTTCTCAAAATTCTATCATTCTATTTTTTGCAAAATTGAGAAATTTTAATTTTTGATATTTTGCTAACTGATGAGCATTTGCGTACATAGAAATTCACATTAGCTTAGATGTTAGTTCCCATTCGCTGTTACATTAATTTGCATTCATTTAGTTAGTAGTTCGCACTCGCTTAGTTAGTGAGTTGCATTTGTTTTGTTGATTTGATGCTTCTCAGTTTTTACGTTATCTCTATTTGCAGGTATTTTTCGGTGTTACTAACTCTCTGTCTGCAATGTGTGGCAAAAACAAGGTTCCTACAAAGGTGTTCGAACAATCAAAGACAATCTAAAACCCTAAACTACTAATTGATTTCCTTGTAGGGACATTCCAATCGGTCAAAGGCAAAACTAAAAACTTCTAATGGTTTGTTTTCCAGGGGTAACTTAGGAGTGTGTTTTCTTTTTAGAGTAAACAACTTCTATATGGGGATTAAAATGAATCTTGTGCCTTTTGTGTTTGGCGCACTTGTACACTCGTAGGGTGGACTGACAATTACACTTATTATCCTCTCCCCTCGCCTTCACGGAATGGGGATGACGAGAAAGGTGGTTCAACACTCGTTTTTATCTTTATTAGAGAATCACCTCTTGGGGGCCTCATCACCTCAAGGGAGTGTTTCAAAATAGGCATGTTGGGGATATCATCTCTCCCAACACGACCTCAAGCAATGTTATTCAAGCCGCTATACAAATACCTGGTCAAACGAACCGGAGTGGTGAGTGAATTCGTCGTATGTGGAGGCCTTCTCTGCATCGATAAGCTTAATTAGAACCTTAAGTGACTTGCTTCGTGGATTTGTTGTTGAACTGGACCCATCGAAAAAATATTACAAAACAATGTTTTAGTGGCCCCAATCCTTCTACTTGTTGGCTCATGCATTGTGATATGCGCATGCCGAAGATACCCCTCATGTACCCCTCAATTGGAGAGAAAATTTATTTAGATCCTCTAATCTCTAGAAATTCGAAGCTTGGCATGCCCGAGAAGTGTGTTCCAGGGTGGAGCTAGTGCTGTCAAGCTCTATCTATCCTGTTGAATATGGTATTCTGGGATAGGGTATTCAACAAGTATCCTCTTTGACTATCTTAGGAAGTACATAACTGATTTTCATTATCATACTTGCGTGTTTGGTGTCAAAATAATCTTTTGTTAAAAATCAATTCAAAACATCAAACAATCTCACATCACTAGGTCCTAGTTTGGTCTTTACAGGCAACAATTGTCCTTTTGTCCTTTTGAGTTCACATCAGTTGTCTCGTTACGCTGTAGAATTTACCTAGGTCAAGTGCCAAAATAGTTTATCTTGGTTGTCTTCTTTTTCTATTTGACATCTTCATTATCATCTATTAGGGTTCATGACTTACATCTTAAAATTTATCATCTCAATTTGTCATCACACCCTTGGTCGTCCTCATTCCAATTTGACGTCGTTATTGTTAAAATGTTTTGATACCATAGGAAAATTGAGTGGGGGGGGGGGGGGGGGGGGTGAATCAGTTTTCCACAAGTTTAACAGTTAAAGCAAATTATAAACCTTTTACCAGAGCAAGATAAGAACAACACAATGAAAGATAAAACATAAAAGCATAGTACACACAACACCAATATTTTGACGTGGAAAACCTGGTAAAGGGAAAACCATGGTGGAAAACCCTAACCACAATCAGATAATACTTCTACAGTAGTATGCGAAATAATTACAATGGGGATTGCACTTGAAATCAGGCCAACCGCCTAGATCTCACTTCTCATTACAAAAAGAAGTATCACTGACTTACATAAACATCAGACTACAATCTAGAGAAAATGAACAGTGAAAGTAGCATCTCCTAATGCTTGATACAATTCCGGTTAAGCACTGATGTCTGCTTTGCAATACCAAATCCTTCACAACCTTCGCTGAATGATCTAACCTTGTTCGCACATAAAGCTTTCTTTGATAATGTAGACATAACCATACCATACCAAATTACATGAATAAGACACCTATAAATGCAGATCATAAACCTTGATAACAAGGTCGGCTAAACCCTAAACCCATAAACCCATAATTACACAAATTACATAACACGATACCACTAGACCAATATTATGATTTACATTACATAGCATGGACCTAATTCAAATTACCAAACAATTATATCTGTCGGAAACCATGTTAAGACCAATCTCCAACATGTTTCACCAACTAGTAGAAACCCTTAGTGAAATAACATAGAATAATCAACCGAATCCAAATAGGACAACCAAATCATCACGCCAGCCAATGCGAAGCTACCAAAAAATTAGGACATGATCAAGAAGCACCTTCAACACATTAGAAATCATTTCCATAAGCTGGACCAAAATCACTTAATCAAATCACCAAATATCACCAACCGGTAAGGCTAATCGGTACCAAGAAATATCAACCGGGAACAAAAATGATAGCTTCTAGAGCACCAAATCATGAACCAACTAAATATGACAAGCATGTAACCATCTTGAATAACCATCCAAAATGAAATCCAAGGATCTGATCAATACGAGATCAGAATCAGCCAAAACCAAGTCCAACCGGGACCAGGAACCAACCAGGAAAGCAACAACGAATTGGGAAAGAATCATATCCAACTAGAGCACAATATTGACATCAATGACAACACATAATCAATATTGCCAACAATCTCCGCCTTTGGCATTGATGGCAACACTGAATGTGAAAAAAATCCAAGTGCTAAGGAATGCCAACGATCTCCCCAAAGAATCCAGAACCAACAAAATATCTCTCCCCCTAAGATTATCAGTTTTTCACATGAATACTATCTCCCCCTCTCACATCAATGACAAAGGGCTTATGCCAAACCAAAATATTGAACCAAACAGCTAACTACTCCCCCTGAGTAGCAACATCATCCTATCAACCTAGATCAGAATATATGTCTGATAAGCTCACCGGATTGATGTATCCCTGTATCTCTAAGTCTTTGTCGAAGGGGTGGTGACCCCCAATTGATCTCTAAGATATTCAAAGGCATCTTTAGGCAATGGTTTTGTTAGAATATCTATAATTTGTTCCTTAGTAGGCACATAAACCAATCTCCTTTTCCTTCAAGAAATTATACCTTATAGAAATGTGTTTTGACTTGGAATGAAATAAAAAATTCTTTGACATATCAATAGCAACAATATTATCATAGTGAATAAAAATAGGCTCATCATAACTTACCCTTATATCTTTCAACATTTGCTTCATCCATAAAATCAAAGTACAATTAGTTGCAACAGCTACATATTCAGCTTTGGTAGTAGATAATGAAGTGCATGATTGTTTCTTGCTAAGCCATGAGATCAATTTCTTCCCAAGAAATAATGCACCACCTGTAGTGCTCTTCTTGTCATCAACATCTCTTGCCCAATTAGTCTGTATAGGCACATAATCTGAAATCATCATTCTTTGGATACCATAACCCATACTCTATTGTTCCTGCCAAATATCTGAATATTATTTTAACAACAATCATGACTTCCTCTCGGATCAGACTGAAATCTAGAAGCAATGCAAGTAACATTCATTATATTAGGTTTGGTTTGAGTTAAATACAACAATCCACCAATCATTGATTTGTATCTACTTGGATTCACTCCAGGAGATTCATATTTCTTAGTCAATTTTCAACCAGTTATCATAGGAGTACCAACAAGTTTTAAATTTTCAAGACCAAATTTATTTAACAATTCCTTCACATACTTAGTTTGACAAATGAAAATACCTTTATCAGTTTGATTAATCTAGAAACCTCGAAAAAAATTCATCTCTCCAGTCATAGACATTTCAAATTCATTCTTCATATCATCAACAAATTTCATGCATAAATTTTCTTCTCCTCCAAAAATGTTATCATCAACAAAGACTTCAATGATCAGTATGTTGTCATGCTGAATCTTATAATATTAGTTAATATCAACATTACCTTTGCTAAAACTGAGCTTTGAAAGATATTTATCTAATCTAGCATACCATGCTCTAGGGGCTTGTTTCAGTCCATATAAAGCTTTCTTCAATTTGCATACCATGTCCTTGTCCTCTAATAATGAAAATCCATCAAGCTGCTCAATATAGACTTCCTCCTCAAGATCTCCATTCAAAAATGCACATTTAGCATCCATCTGATATACCTTGTAGTTCTTGTGTGCAACATAGGCAAGAAATAGTCTTACTGCTTCAATTCTTGCAACCAGAGCATAAGTCTCATCATAATCAACTCCTTCTTGTGAATATACTTTGCAAACCAATCTAGCCTTGTTTCTTACAACCTGACCTTCCTCATTTAATTTATTCCTGAAAACCCATTTAGTTCCAATAACATTTTTATCTTTAGGCCTAGGAACCAATTCGCATGTGTTATTCTTTTCCATCTAATTCAATTCCTCTTCCATTGATTTCATCCAATTCTCATCTTTACTTGCTTCAATAAAAGATTCCGGTTCAATTTGGGAAATTAAACATACCTCTTCAGCAACTAACCTTCTTCTTGTCATCACACCTTTCCTCTTATCTCCAATGATTTGATCTTCAAAATGATTCAACTTAACATACCTGGGAGGCTTTGGATTATCTTGACTTTCTGACTCTTTCTGTTCATCAATAGTCACTGTGGAATTTTGTGATGTTACTAGAGCAACTGGATCAATGCTCTGAACTGATTATTGCATTACCGGTTCTAATCTGAAAAATTCATCTTCCGATCCATAGTCATATGATATGATCTGATTGTTACCTTTCTCATCCACCTTGACATTTATGCTTTTCATTATCCTATTCAATCTTGTGTTATAACATCTATATGCTTTACTCTTAGTAGAATAAACCAAAAATATTCCTTCATCGCTTCTAGGATCCAATTTCCCTAATGCATCATCTCTTCTAATATAGCATTTACTTTCAAAAATTATGAAATATCTAACAGCACGAGTATGACTAAACCATATTTCATAAGGAGTCTTACTGGTATCACCTTTTATGTGTACTCTGTTGAAAGTGCATACTGCATTATTAACAACTTCTCTCCAATAGGTATCAGTCAATTTGGCTTCCATCATCATTGACCTTGCAACATCTAAGATAGTTATGTTCTTCCTTTCCACTATTCCAATCTATAGTGGAGTCCTAGGTGCAAAAAATTGTCTTCTGATTCCATGCTTCTCACAAAAGTTGTTAAACTCACCGGATGTAAATTCACCACCTTGATCTGACCTTAAAATTTTCATCTTCAATGGACTATTTCTATCTCAACCATAGATTTGAAGAATTTTAATTTCTCAAGAGCTTCTGATTTTTCTTTCAAAAATGCAACCCACATCATTCTAGAATAATCATCAATAAGAAACATAAAGTATCTATCACCTTGAAAACTTTTAGTCCTTGCCGGTCTACATAGATTAGTATGAATAAGATCAAGAATTTCATTAGATCTATCATGTATGCTTTTGAAAGAAGTTCTAACTTGCTTATGTTAGGATAACTGGTGAACAACTGAGAGGGGAGGTGAATCAGTTGTTAACATATTATGTGAATTAAAGCACTTAAAACCTTATACTGGAATAACTGATAAAGCATTAAAGCATAATTGAAAACCAGAGAATCAATACCATGCAACCATAACACATAACACCATGATTTGTACGTGGAAAACCCAGCAAAGGG
Source organism: Cryptomeria japonica (assembly GCF_030272615.1). Lineage (NCBI taxonomy): Eukaryota > Viridiplantae > Streptophyta > Pinopsida > Cupressales > Cupressaceae > Cryptomeria > Cryptomeria japonica. The sequence continues at coordinate 416,553,185 of NC_081410.1, forward strand.
AAAAACTACAGTGGGAAACCCTACCCACAATCAGATTATACTTCTGCAACAAGTATTTGATTACAATAGGGGCCTGCACATGCAAGAAGGTACACTTCCTAGAGCACACTGCTTATCACAATGGAGTCTCACTGACTACAAAGATGTCAACCACCTCAAAATATTTGGACAACAATCCAGAGAGAAGAGCTGTCAGTGATAGCATCAAACATGCCAGATTACAGTTCCGGTTAAGCTCAATACCAGAGGTCTAAAGTTACCTCTTACATAAACCCAACTTGATCACCTATGATCAACCAAATCCTCTACACAAATTATTATTACATTATTCTCTCCTTGCCCATTCATACATCCATACATGTTCTACAATGAGATCTTACATATATTTATACCAACCCGTGACCTAACCAATTAGGTTGGCCACCCAAATGATAATTCAATAGATCCATTACATAATCTTGAAGTAAAATCATAAAAAATGTCAGCCTAAGGCTAAACAAACATCATCCAATCAATCAAACATCTTGGAAGCGCATCAAAGGATTCACCAACACGTTACATGAAAACCAATCCATAACCTAGATAGCACTGAACCTAAATTAGATCCACACGCGCCAAAGCAATGATACCAATAATTCGAGGCATAGACAAAATCACCATCAGAATCCTGAAACCCTTCTAGAAGCTGCACCAACACCATTTATGCATTACATCAAGGATCTTCAATAAAGCTCTAGCGATGAAACCCTTACTAGACCTATAAAGCAGGCTTACTAGAACATAAGATAGCATCCAATCATTAAGTCAATACCAACTAATTGAAAAATACTTTAGAAGCATATGAACCATCTATACAAACTTATTCCATCAACCACATCATATCGGTGACAATCAACTGATAATCTTCCCAATCCATTCCTTCTACCAGAAGCCAGTAAACAACCATAATAACTAGTGTTGACATCAATGACAAAACGTCAATGTAACACATAATCAATTCCATCATATGGCCAACAATCTCCCCCTTTGGCATTGATGGCAACAGTATATGTGAAAAACATCAAAGTGACAAGAAAATGACAAACAAGTCTCCCCCAATGGAAGACTGCTAACAATCTCCCATAAAATGATATAGCAATGAAGCTCTGAACCAAAACTGAATCAAAAGACCAAATACCGCCAAACTCCCCGTAAGGAGTGAAATCAATCTAAAAAATAAATAGTAATGAGTTTTTCACATATATTCCTCCCCCTTCGATAGCAATGCCAAAAATATGACATAGATATCAAACAGAATATGAAAACTCTAAATCTCAAAGCTGACTACTCCCCCTGAGTAGTAGCAATATTTCATCAATCCGGAGTAGAAGATAGCTTTGATAATGCATACCAAACTAATGCACATTTGTATCATTTAAGTCTCTACCGGAGGGGTAGAAACCCCCAATCTGTCTCTCAAATACTCAAATGATTCTCGAGACAAAGGTTTAGTGAAGATGTTTGCTATCCGTTCTTTAGTGTTCACATAAACCAATCTGACTTCTTTTGTTTCCACCTTTTCCTTCAAAAGGCTATACTTGTTTGATATGTGCTTAGTCTTGGAGTGAAATACAAGATTCTTAGATATGTCAATAGTTGCAGAATTATCACAATGGATAACAACCAGATCATTACAACTCACTTGTATATCCTTCAACATCTGCTTCATCCATAAAAATTGAGTGGAATTGGTTGTGGCTGCAACATATTAAGCTTCAACAGTAGATAAAGAAATGCATGACTGCTTCTTGCTGATCCATGAAACCAACTTCTTCCCAATAAAGAATGCTCCATCGGATGTTCTCTTCCGGTCATCAACATCACCTGCCCAATCTGCATCTGTATATGCACATAAAGTAAACTCATCATCTTTAGTGTACCATAAACCATATTCAGTTTTTCCTTGCAAATACCAGAATATCCTTTTTATTGTACTTTCATAATTTTCTCTTAGATTAATTTGAAATATTGATACAATATTGACTGCATTCATTATATCTGGTCTAGTTTGAGTTAAATATAGAAAACCACGAATCATGGATTTATATCTTGTAGAATTTACTGGAGGGGATACATCTTTAATTGATAATTTTTCACTTGTAACCATATGAGTACTAATTGGTTTAGAATTTTCCATACCAAATTTATTGAATAATTCCCTTAGATACTTAGTTTGATAGATAAAGACGCCTTTGTTAGTTTGAGTAATCTGCAAACCTAAAAAAAATCTTATTTCTCCAGTCATAGACATTTCAAATTCACTTTGTATATTATCAGAGAATTCCATGCATAATTTTTCTTCACCTCAAAAAATGATATCATCAACAAATACTTTAAAAATCAGAATATATTCATTAGTGATCTTATAATATAGGTTACTATCAACATTACCTTTTATAAAATCAAGCTTCAAAATATACTTATCCAACCTTGCATACCAAGCTCTAGAAGCCTGTTTTAATCCATATAGTGCTTTCCTTAATCTGCAAACCATATTTTTGTCATCTGTCAGTAAAAATCCATCAGGTTACTCAATAAAGACTTCCTCTTCAAGATCTCCATTCAAAAATTCACACTTAACATCCATTTGATAACCTTGGAGTTCTTATAGGCTGCATAAGCAAGAAATAGTCTAACAGATTCAATTCTAGCTATCGGTACAAATATTTCACCATAATCAATTCCTTCCTTCCGAGAATATCCTTTGCAGACCAATCTTGCCTTGTTTCTTACAAATTTTCCATCCTCATTCAGTTTGTTTCTAAAAACCCAATTAGTTCCAATAACATTCTTATTTTTAGGCCAAGGAACCAAAGTCCAAGTACTGTTCTTTTCTATCTGATGTAATTCATCTTCCATAGCTTTCATCCAACATTCATCTTTACAAGATTCAATTATTGATGCCGATTCAATCTAAGAAATGAAACATACCTCTTGATTTATCAATCTTCTCCTTGTCATAAGTCCCTTGTTTTTGTCTCCAATGATATGATTTTCAGAATGATTTAGCCTTACATACCTTGGTGTTTTCTAATTTTTCAGGTTCTATGTGCTTCTCTTCAGTTACAGTTGAGTTTTTTGATGACGTCGAGGTAACTGGTTTAGTATTTTGTTATGGTACAAGCATTACCAGACCAGTTATTATCATTTCCACTGTCAGTTCAATGTCATAAGATTTAGCTTGGTCTTTGTACTGCTCATCCACTTTCACATTAGCACTCTCCACAATTCTTTGCAATCTTTTGTTATAACATCCATATGCTTTGCTCTTATTTGAATAACCAAGAAATATTCCTTCATCACATCTAGGGTCAAAATTTCCAATGGAATCATCTCTTTTGATATAACACTTACTTCCAAAGATTCTAAAATACTTAAGAGTAGGAGAATGACCAAATCATAATTCTTAAGGTGTCTTACCAATATCTCCTTTGATATCAAATCTTTTGAATGTATAAACCATTGTACTTACTTCTTCTATCAAATAGATATGAGGCAAATTATCTTCCATCATCATGCTTCTGGCTGCATCCAAAATGGTTTTGTTCTTTCTTTCCACAATGCTATTCCACTATGGTGTCCAAATGCAGATAATTGTCTCCTAATGCCATTTTTCTCACAATAGCTGTTGAACTCACTAGATGTGAATTCACCACCTTGATCTGATCTCAGACACTTGATTTTCATTTGTCTCTATCTCAACCATAGCTTTAAAGATCTTGAATTTCTCAAAGGCTTCAAATTTCTCCCTTAGAAAAGCAACCCACATCATTCTAGAATAGTCATCAATGATTAACATAAAATATCTATCTCCTTGAAAGATTCTTGTATTATCAGGACCACATAGGTTAGTATGAATCAAATCAAGAATATCATTAGATTTGTCAGATATTCTCTTAAAAGAAGTTCTAGTTTGCTTACCCATTTGACATTCCTTACATACCAGATTACGAGGCTTCACAATCTTAGGTAAATCTCTATCTTCCTTAGTTGAACTGATCTTTACAATGCAATCAAAATTTACATGACACAACCCCTTATGCTATAGCCAAATTTCAACAATATGTGCAATCAAACATGTCTTTTCACTGGAGTTTAGATGAAAGATGTTACCTTTTGTCTATCTACCGGTTGCAATCTCCAGTCATGATTTGCTAATGATTTTGCCCTTTCCATCCTTGAATTGTAATTGAAATACTCTATCTACCAACTGTCCTACACTCAAAATATTATGCTTCAAACCTTCAACATAATAGACATTATCAGTGTTATGCTTACCATCCAATGAAATGGTTCATCTTTCTTTGATCATGCATGCTTTGTTATTACCAAATCTGACTTGACCACCATCATATTCTTGTAGGGTTAGAAACTTCCTTTTGTCACCTGTCATATGATGAGAACATCCACTCTCTATTACCCATTCATCTTTGTCTTCAAATTTTGCTACAAGGGCTTTTTCCTTATTTATGATAACTGGTTACTGATCATATTCTTTCATAGCATAAAATACCCAGTCTTTTCCATTGCCGGATCCACTAGTTGAATCTCCTGTCGGTTCTTCTTCTGATTCATCAGTTACTCATTCCTCATCAGTATAGTAGCATGATTTGTTTTTGTTTCTTCTGTACTTATGCTTGGTCTGATATTCAAGGTTAGGCTTAAAAGATCTTCTTTCTCTTTCTTCCAATTTTGAATTCCTTTAAGGACATCTAGATACAAAATGACCTATCTTATTACATGCAAAACATTTGAAAGGATATTTTCCTTCATATTTACTTCCTGTTGGACCTCTAGGTATATTTCTAGCAAATAAGGCTTCAAGTTTCTCAAGCTCTTCATATTCTTTCCTAATCTCTTCCAATTCCTTTGCATACAAAACTTTCCAATCTTGCTTGCTGGTTGATGATGTAGATGCCTTAAATGTAGTATCAATCTTTGCAATTCTAGGAGGACCAAATTCCTCAAGCTCGAAAGCATATATCTTCCCAAAAAGAGTATCTCTATTGACAAAAGAATTAGGCATGGTTCTTAGCTCATTAATTGCAGTTACCTTCATCTTATATGTTGGTGGAAAAACTCTTAATACTTTTGAAACAATCTCTTCCTCGCTCAGAGATCCATCACAATACTAAATTCGTAATACAATTTTATTTACCTTTTCCATGAATGCAAAAATTCTTTCATCTTCCTCCATCTTCAAGCTTTCATATCTTACCCAGTAACATTCAAGTTTTGCAATTTTAACAGTGGGATCAACTTCATTCAGAGTCTCCAACTTGTCCCATATAGTTTTTGTTGATGATTTATCTGATAGTCCCATGATTTGCTTATCTAATAAGGCACTTAAGAGGGCTTCTCTATCTCTGCAGTCATTTTCAATGTTCTTTTCCAAGTCTGTCGGTACAAGATTGCCAAATGCCAGATCATGAGGAGTGTAACCATTCTGAGTTATTTACCAAATTTCCTTTCCAATGCACCTTAAATGAGTCTCCATCTGAATCTTCCATACTCCATAGTTTGTTCCATCAAGCCTAGGGTTATCCTTCCGAAAAATAGTAATTGAACTATTATTTGCCATAGGATCTTCCTCAAGCAGTTAAGCTTCTACAAAAAGAGGACCAGGCTCTGATACCAATTGTTGGGATAACCGGTGAACAATTGAGAGGGGGGGTGAATCAGTTGTTAACAGATTATGTGAACTAAAGCACTTAAAAATTTATACTGGAATAACTGGTTAAGCATTAAAGCATAATTGAAAACCAGAGAACCAATACCATGCAACCATAACACATAACACCATTATTTGTACGTGGAAAACCCAGTAAAGGGAAAAACCACGGTGGGAAACCCTACCCACAGTCAGATGATACTTTTGCGGCACATATATGATTACAATAGGGGCATGCACATGGAGGAAGACACACCGCCTAGAGTGCACTATTCATCACAATGGAGTCTCACTGACTATAAAGATGTCAACCACCTCAAAATATTTGGACAACAATCTAGAGAGAAGAACTGTCGGTGATAGCATCAAACATGCCAGATTACAGTTCCAGTTAAGCTCAATATCGAAGGTCTAAAACCTCTTACATAAACCCAACTCAATCACATGATCAACCAAATCATCTGCACAAATTATTATTATAGTATTCTGTCCTTTCCCATTCATACATCCATACATGATCTACATTGAGATCTTACATATATTTATACCAACTCGGGACCTAACCAATTAGATCGGCCACCAAATGATAATTCAATAGATCCATTACATAATCCTGAAATAAAATCATAAAGAATGTCGGCCTAAGGCCAAACAAACACCATCCAATCAATAAAACATCCCAGAAGCGCATAGGAGGATCCACTAACACGTTACATGAAAACCAGTCCATAACCTAGATAGCACCAGACCTAAATTAGATCCACACAGGCCAAAGAAATGACACCAATTAGTCAAGGCACAAACACAATCAACATCAACATCCTGAATCCGTTCTAGAAGCTACACCAACACCACTTATGCATTACATCAAAGATCTTCAATAAAGCTCTGTCGATGAAACCCTTACTGGACCTATAAAGAAGGCTTTCTAGAATATGAGATAGCATCCGATCATCAAGTCAATACCAACTGATTGAAACATACTTCAGAAGCATATGAAGCATACATACAAACTTACTCCATCATCCAGATCATACCGGTGACAATCAACTGATAATATTCCCAATCCAATCCTTATACTTGGAGCCGGTAAGAAACCATAATAGCTAGTGTTGACATCAATGACAAAACATCAATGCAACACACAATTAATTCTGTCATATGGCCAATAGGATGATGAGGAGGTAGTGGTATGCCCCCTCAAGAGGACATGCGGGTTCTAGGAACATGGACGTGCTCTCGGAATGGATTAGAGGACTAGAGGATTGAGGATGAAAGCATATAAAAAGGATAAGGATGGTGAAGGTGGAATGATTGAAATGGAGTCTCCAAGATAAATGGATGAAATGAGATGAATGAATGAAATAAAGTAAGTGGATGGGATTCCTTGTTGTTTATATGTGGAGAGAAAACCTAGTTTTGATTTTGCAACAGACGATCTAAACCACTGACTATAGAAGTCAAGATGTAGTGAATATCTGATGCATGGACTAGACTCTCAGACAATAGGTATCTTAATGCACACAGGCTCACAAACACCGATGATGGTGTAGATGCAAGACTGTTGGATCATACAAGAGAAACCATCAAACACTCCATACCACAAAAGCTATGCCCCATTATACAAAAACCAAGATATACTGAGATATAGCATGATCAAGGCAACCCTGAACAGGTATAGTCCTAGGACATAAGATAAAAATCAAAGCAAAAATCTCAATGATGGAAACAACATGTACATAACCTACTGATATCTCTTTCCAAGAGTAGGACATGGATTTGGATAGACTGCTAGACATGGGAAGGATACATCTTGATGGACAGGTGATGGATTTGGATAATTTTCCAGAGATGGGAAGGATGCATCCCGATGGGCAGGGTGTGGATAGATTGATTGATTATAAAAGATAAGCTAGTTGTGCAGGGTTCACAGATGAGAGGATTGCCGCTAAAATTTGATTAGCATAGTATGGATGGGTGATAAGCTCAGATAGATGGGAAAATCTTAGTTTGAAGGGAAATATAGTGTAATGGGGGTCATAAATGGATTGGATAGGATGTGAGGGGGATTAATGATTGAGTAGGATTCGATGGAATGGGGAGTATGATTGGATATGATGGGATTGGATTGTGGATATAGGATAAATGGATGGGGACCAATGACAAGGGAGATCCAAGGCTTGGTAAAAGGATGGGTGCATGAAGAGACTGCTTGGATAGGAGATGGAGGGATTAAGTAGATGTATGGTGATAGGATATGGAGGAGTAAAACATGAAAGACAGGTGGAATGAAGATCCAAGAACTATGTTGCAAAGGAAGAAAATACCTCGCTAAAGGTAGTGCATTTAAGGATGGAAGGATGGTGGATAAAGATGTATGGGATGGAAGAATAATGTGGAATGGATATGGATGGAGAAAAAAAATGTAGGCTTGTGTGTTCCAAAGCATACATGGATATTATTTTGCCTCTATATTGATCGAGATCAAAGGTATGAATGGAGGATGGATTTGGATAGGTTTAGGGATATGAGATTGAGGAAATGGATAAGATAGTCAAGATCAAAGATAGGAAAGGTGGATGGAGTTAGATAGGATGTGGATAGAGGATAAGGGATATGAATGATGTGGATGGCATAGATGAATCTTGCCCCCAAGTGTAGAGCACAAGAGGATGAGGGGATTTCACATGACACTTGTTTACCAAGTTTTCATCATGGCACTTACCCAAGAAGCCATAAGGAGTGGTTTTCACTATTGGATAAATTTTTTCTCTTTACTTTTTTTTTTCCTTTTTTTCTTTTTGGGAATAGTTTGGATGGATAGGGATGAGGATAAGTGGATGTGTGATAGGATAGAGGAAGGACTCAAGAATCTAGTTCCATTGATGATATCGCTTAAAGATGTGCTATAATAGACCAAGATAACTAGAGGTATGCTCATAGATGTTGGTAAAAATAGATGGGGAGATGGAATGGATTGAAGATGAAGGGGGATAAGGATTTATGCAAAATCTTGAATTAAAGGGATGGGATTATGGAAAATGAATGTTGGATAATGAATGGGGTTTTGAAAGTCTTGTGATAAATGGATGGGGATGTTGGGAAGATTAACATTGGCACACACCTTGAAGTGTGGTGGAGTGGTGGAGGAGAAGATTTTAATTTAGATGGAGGATCAAATGTGGATTTTAGGACATGACGACCCAAAATAGATGAAGGGAATGATGAACTTGGGATGGTGGATTTTGGGACATAAGGACCCAAAATGGATTTTGAAGATGAAGGATTGTTAGATGGAAGATTGTTGGATTAGCAAGTTTGGATGCCAATTTGGATTTCTCTTTGAGATGCATTTCTTCTATGAGTACTTTGGGAATCCACATGGTTTTTGATTTTTCTTTCTTTTGGATCACATTTTTCTTTACTTGAGCATGTATATTTGAGGGGACATGTTGATCCTTGGATTTTTGTGGATTTTTGATTTTATGCATTTTAGATTTGGCATCCAAATTGCTTCCAACAACAATGGTGTGAATGCATGAGGATGGGTGAGTTGGAGATTTTATATATGGGATGGTAGAGGGAGAATTTTGGAAGGAATTCAAGGATGTGTGCCTTTGTTGATATTTATTAGGGATCATTTGAGTTGATGGAGTGGTGGATGGAGGGATGTAAGGACCCAAGATGGATGGAAGGGATGAAGGGTTTAGCATTGAGGAGGAAGGAATGAACTTTAGGACATAAGGACCCAAAAGGGGTTTGGAAGATGGGCGATGGAAATGTTTGGATTTAGATGGAGGGATTTTAGATTCAAAAGAGATGGAAGGTATACCAACATCTTGAGAATGAGCTTCGTAGCCAAGGCCATATGAATTTGTATTTTCTTTGACTTGAAGAAGTTCCAATGTGCCTTGTTCATGGAGGCATAACTCTTTACCTTGATAATTCATTTTTTCATAAATTATTTTTCCAATAGGATAATTATTAGTTTGGAAACAACATGTGAGTCCATTTTGAGGGGGATGGGATATGGGAGGGATTGTAAGCTCTTAGAGGAAACCTGAGTGAATGAATGTGGAAGAGCTAAGTTGATAGGTATGGGATTCATGGGTATCTTGGATAGGGGTGATGGGATCTTGTGTAGGAGTGGGATCTTGTGGGGGATTAGGAGGAATATTAGGATCTTGAGATGGATTGGGATCATGACATGGAGATGGAGAAATACTTTGATCTTGACTTGGGATAGGATCATGTGGTGGACTGGAAGGGATGATTGGATCTTGAGATGTAATGGAGGGGATGGGATCATGAGATGGAGTGGAGCGGATGGGATCATGAAGTGGAGTGGAGACTAGACATGGATTTTGAGATGTAGAGGTATAATGAGATGGAGGGATGCCTTGATCTCGAGGTGGAGAGGAATCTATGATAGCATGGTTTGGAACAAGCACTTGACATGTTTGGGATTGTGGGGATGGTGTGATGTTGGAGGATATGGATTCTTCAATGTGGGTAGACGGGTGGATGGTGGTATCATGAAGCTTAGGAAATTGAGGGTTGTCTTGATTTAGAGGGGATGGAGGTGGATGGAGGACTTGGGGAGATTGGGAAACTTGGTTTGGAGGAGGGGATTTTTTTCTCTTTTTCTAGTATTTATTGGATAAAATTATGGAGAAATGACTTGGAGGATGGGGATGTTGTGGATTTTGGAGGATGAGGATTATGCAAAGGTTTAGTGTTATATGGTGGATTGGGATTACGACTAGGAGGACTATGATTTAAGGGACTTGGATGGGGAGTGGATATGATGGAGGTGTTATAAAAAGATGGAGATTAAGATGTGGATGGGTAGAAAGATAAAGGTATACATATTGGATCAGAGAAGTATGTGGATGAGGGATAATATGAGGACATGGATGGGGGGTAAGATGGATTTCCCTTTTCAAAGGTAGGAGAAGGATAAGGAATGTGAGATGAATTGGGATTGACCTAGTAAGTGGGTTGGGGAGGGAGACATGGATAGGTGGAAGTTGGATAGCTTATAGGCATGCATGAGTCAGATGGGAATGATTGATAGGTTGATCCTTGAAATTCCATAACCATTTCCTCAAACCAACCCATGATGTTTGAATGTGAATCTTCAATAGTCAACTTTTTCTTTCATGAGTATCGTTGGTATTGAGTTGTCATTGATATCAACTGGTATTGCAGGTAGGCTACTAGTAGAGGTATGTTATCCGGTCTACCAATATAAAGGAGAGTAAACCTATATGGTGAAAGATAAATAAGGTATTGAGAAGATTAACATGAAGGCTTGTCAACCGGTATGGTGGAAGACAAATAGTTATTGAGACTATCAGTGACTTCAGTGGTATGAGGTGAGATGCATGTGTGTGTTAGCATGTTGAGTGATAACCAATAGAACATGAACATGAATTAGTGTTAGCATGTTAAAATGCTCACAAACCACCAGAGGTGAAGATGTGCTATCGGTGTAGTGTGCACTACCGGTTAGCAGGAGGAGAAAGGTCTCACCAGTAAGGGATTGTATCGGTATGAGTTTGTTGAATGTTCAAGTGTAAACTGACCTTGTGTCGGTGAGCTGAGGGTATGACCAATGTGATGCCATGTGGAGCTGAGGTGGCAAGCATGCAGAGGTCGGTGAAGTTTTCATCAACATGGTTGTTGAAGCAACTAGTCGACATTAATGAAACAACCACAAATCACAGAATCATAATAGATTTATGTGGCTCGAGGAAGAAAGAATGATAGAGAAAGATCAGGGAGTAGTTGGCACCTAGATCGAAGCAAAGAAGTCAGACTACAAGATGACCTCAAGAAGGAAACAACTGGACTGTAAATGAGTTGACAGATTTCAAGGCAGACAATCATGGACAAGATTGCTATCTTTAGCAAATATGCATTGGATAATGAAAAACGCATATAGATGCTTCCTCGAGTACAGGTGATCGACCCAAGGCAGATTGGATCAGATCTCATGTAGATTTGGTCGGGTGAAGGAAACCCTAACTGCCCTAAGCTTGAATTGATTCCTGCCGAGAAAGCTCAAGTTTAAATATGATGACTTGAGACTATGATTGTTGCTGCTACAAAGTGAAGGAAAGTGTGAAATCATTGTCTAAGAGCTGAAGAGATAAACACTTGAAGTGTTTATGAGAAAAGACTAGAATGGTAAGGAGATGCAAGATAAACCGGTGTAATGAACAAACTGATGGAGTAAGCACAAAACACAGAGGTGACAAGCCAACAAAAGTGGTACCTGATAAAGAGTGATCAAGTGTGAGCTGAGGAGTGAAGACATTGTGAGGGGGGATTTAGAAAATTTATTAGCAAAGCCAAGTTGTAGAGCGAGTAGAGAGAATACAAACCGGTAAGGTTGAAACCGACAAAGCAGAATATTGTAAGGTTACAAAACTTCATTTGCAATAGTGATTTCATTTGTATAACTGAGCTTTATATTAATTTCACTAAATCGGAGCTTAGTACAGGGGTTGTAGCTCCTTTAGGTTGTAGCCTATAAATTGTGTAGGGGTTGGTGCTCATAAATTAGGGGTTGGCGCTCCTTGGGTCGATGCCCTAAAATTGTAATTAGAGATTCATTGTGAGGCTGGACTGGGTCAGAAGATTTCCAACAGCTATTCTCACTAAGGTTTTTTCCCACATTGGGTTTTCCTCATATATATCTGGTGTTGTGTGATGCTTTCTTATGCATGTGTTATGTTAATGATTTAGCAAGTTCTTTTCACACCTTGTTTGTACTATTTGAGCCATCGGTTAGCACTCAGTTTGTTTTATAAATTACCAGTATCTCCCTGTTGAAGAAAAAGTGTTTAAATCATTGATTCACCTCCCTCTTAGTGATCCATTGTGTCCAACAATTGGTATTAGAGCCTAGGTACCATGTTTTGTCAAAAGCGTTCTCTAGCTTGGGTAGACCCTGTCAAGTGTTCACAATGGCAAGAAATAAATCCACCTCCTCAAAAGCTCCTATGCTTGATGGTGTCAACGATGCCTTTTGGAGTAGAAGATTGAAAATGTATTTGTCCTCTCTAGGTTGTGATGTATGGATATCGGTTGTGAATGGGTATATAGTCCCTAATAATCCCCCTATTGATCCAAATACTAAGAGGGAATATGAGAACAATGCTAAAGCTAAGAGTTCCATTCTTAGTGGGTTGTTTGATAATGAGTTTGTTAAAGTTATGCACTACTCCTCTACCAAGGAAACTTGGGATAAATTATAGAAGATATTTGAAGGCGATGCTAAAGTCAAGGAAGCCAAGTTGTAGACATTGAGAGCACAACTTGAGGGTTTGAAGATGAGAGATGAAGATAAGATTGTTGACTATCTCCAAAGGGTTGATGAAACAACAAACACCATTAGAGGGCTTGGAGAAGAAATAAAAGATGAGGTGGTAGTGAAGAAAGTACTTAGATCTCTTCCATCTAAGTATGATACAAAGGTCTCAACAATAGAAGAAGCAAAAGATCTGAACATCTTTACAATGGATGAGTTGTATGGCTCCCTAACTGCTTATGAGATGAGGACTGTTGGTACTGATGTTGTGAAGAAAGAAGCTACATTCAAGACATAAAGAAAAGGAAAAGAAGAATCTTCTCATGATGCAACCGGTGAAGACTCTGATGACATCATGGCAAACTTTGTCAGAAGACTCAAGACAGGTTCAAGCAAATACAAAGGCAAGTTTCCTTTGAAATGCTTCAACTATGGAAAGATTGGACATTTTGCTGCTAAATGTCCTTATGGTTATAAGAACGAAGATGATCAATCAAGTGGTAGTAGATCATATGGTAAGGATAGGAAGTAGAATGTCTATTGGCATGGTAGAAGAGGTTACTGGAAGTAGAGCAGTCTGTACACACATGAAAATGATACCACAAATGAATAAAGTGCCTTAGATGACTAGTGCAGTGGAGATGAAGTCAGAGCAAACCTTTTCATGGCTCAAGAGGTTCCCGTACCTGAAGAAGCAGAAAAGGAAGAGCAAGAAGGAGAAGTAGATCTTGAAGCAGAACTCATTAGTGCCTTAGATGAGCTAAAGAAAACAAGAGGAGATTTGAAGAAGGTAAAAAGGGTTGCAGCTGAAGAACAAGTTGTTGGAGCAATCTCTTGAAGAGTCCAAGAAAACTATTGCATCTAAAACTCCAGTTGGAAGAGGCCAAGAGGATGTGTCAAGTTACTAGTACTAGTTTGAGTGAAAAGGAGAAGGAACATCAGAATTTGGAAGCAAAAATAGTGAAACTTCGGAAGGACTTAGAGAAAAGTCAGGAAGAAATAAAAGTAAGAAGAAAATAAGAAGGCAACATTGAAGCCCTAGACAAGATGCTGAGCAAACATAAGCAATCTAAAGATACTGATGGCTTAGGTTTTCAAGAAGGTCAAAGTTCAAATAGAAAAGACACATCCGATAAGGAGATACAATTCACTTCTTCAAATGAAGGTGAAAAGAAGTAAACATTCACGGTAAGCAAGGATACCAGCAAGAAGACATATGCAGATGCTGCTAGAAATTGCCACACAAACCAGTATACTCAATCAATGAGCCAGAGACCATACTCAATGCAATGACATGCAGACCAAGGAGAAATTCAAGTATTGATCATGAAGGATTCACAAGAGTTAGAAAAATGAAAGGAAGACCCCCAGTGAGGTTCAAGACAACCTAACCGGTATGTTCCAAATTTTCATGGTTATTGTCACCGGTGTAATAAGTTCGATCATACAATGGAAGATTGTAGGAAAATAAATGTAAACCCTATTTTTGAGAGTAGAGACTCATTTTCTACATTGAAAAGTACAAATGTCACATGTTATTATTGCAATGATTTTGGTCACAAGAGTTATGAATGTAGGAGTAATATGCAAATGTCCTACAAGAATGCATTAAGTACATCTTATAGTACTAATGTGAAATGTTATAAGTGTCAAAATTTTGGTCACACAACAAGGTACTGTAAGCTAAGAACCATCAAGCAAAGGAAAATAGTACCAGATGAGAAGTTAGAAACAAAACCAGAACACAAAGTGATAGAAGAGGAAAAGAAAGAAGAGAAGTCAGTCTGGGTAGAGAAGGAGAAAAACAAGACAGAGTCCAACCTGATTGTGCGGACTGCTCTACATGCTGAAAGAAGGAATTTATGGGTACTTGATAGTGGATTCTCAAATCACATGACCAGAGATAAGAAAAATTTCATCAAGCTTGATGATTTGAATGGTGGTTCAGTTCAGTTTGGTGACAACTCCTCCATCAAGATCAAAGGTCGGGGTACACTGAATATTGATGGCAAGCTCAAGGCTCATGATGTGTACTATGTGGAAGGACTGAAACACAACCTACTGAGTGTAAGTCAGATGTGCGACAAAGGGTACAAGTTTTCATTTGACTCTATTGGTTGTCAGATAAGAAGGCAGAGTATCGGTCAGCTGGTGGCAGAAGGAAAGAGAATAGAGGGAAATGTCTACAATCTGAAGGAATGCTATGAGTCCTAATGCATGATGGGACAGGTTGACAAAAGCTGGTTGTGGCATTGAAGATTAGGCCATGTGAATTTTGATAACCTAGTTAAGATAAGCAAGAATTAGTATGTGAGAAATATACCTCAGATCATAAAACCGGCAAGCACATTCTGTGATGAATTTGTCAGAGGTAAGCAAGCAAAGGTTAGCTTTCAAACAAAAGAATATAACACCTCAAGACCTTTGGATTTGATACATATAGACTTATGTGGGCCAACAAGGACAAGAGCATTGGCCGGAGAATGGTATTTCATGCTATTCATAGTTGATTATTCAAGAATGACTTGGGTAACCTTCCTGCATGATAAGTCACAAGCATTTGAGAGATTAAAGATTTTTAGGAAGATGGTAGAAAAAGAAAGTGGATACCGGGTAAAATACTTAATGTTAGACTAGGGTGAAGAATTTTCTTCCAATGAGTTTTTCATCTACTGTGAGAAACATGGAATCCGAAGACAGTATTTAGCTGCAAGGACACCTCAGCAAAATGGGGTGGTAGAGAGGAAAAATAGAACAATGAAGGAGATGGCTAGGACTATGTTGAATGAGGTCAACATATTAGATATATACTAGAAGGAAGCAGTTCATACTGTAGTATACACATTAAATCAAGTATAGTTAAGAGTGAACAATATAATGAATCCTTATGAGTTATGGAATGAAAGGAAACCATCACTCAAGCACTTCAAAGTGTTTGGAAGTAAGTGTTTGATCAAGAGAGATGCTTATGGATTAGGAAGTTTTGATTCTCGGAGTGATGAAGGAATCTTCTTGGGATACTCAACCAATAGTAAATCCTACAAATACTACAACAAGAGATTGAAAAGGGTGGTTGAGAGTGTAAATGTGAGAATAGATGAAAACCCATATAGAGGAAAATCCGCACCGACACCTTACATTGATGATTCAGATGTAGAATATGAAGAACAATCTAACAATGGACTGGTAGAAGATGCACCAAATAAGATCCCCAACTGGTATGTATAGAAGAATAATCCAAAAGAACATATCATAGGAGATATGAATGAAGGTGTGCAGACCAGAAGGAGATTAGCTAGGGAGAGTGAGCAGGTAAATTTCTGCCTCATGACTGAAGTAGAGCCCAAATTTTTTGATGATACTAGAAAAAGTGAGAAGTGGGTAGATGTCATGGATAACGAATTGAGACAAATTGAGAAGAATCAGACTTGGGAACTTGTTCCTAGACCAACAGACAAGAATGTCATAGGTACCAAATGGGTCTACTGGAACAAGATGAATGAAGAAGGTAAGATATTTGACATAAAGCAAGTTTAGTTTTCAAAGGGTATGCTCAAGCGAAAGGTATTTATTTTGAAGAAACCTTTGCATTGGTTGCTAGGTTAGAGGCAATAAGAATGTTTTTAGCTTTCTCAGCCTACAAGGGATATAAAGTGTATCAAATGGATATAAAATCTACTTTTCTTAATGGCAATATTGAAGAAGAGGTGTATATGGAATAACTGGAAGGGTGCTTGTTGCATGAAAATGAGAGTTTTGTATGCTGGTTGAAGAAATCCCTATATGGTTTGAAGAAGGCTCCTAGAACATGGTATTCCCGATTAGATAAATACTTGAAGGATCAAGGATTTCGGAAAGGGAATGCAGACACCAAATTGCGTGTCAAGGTAAATGGATATCACATGATTATAGTTGTTGTATATGTGGATGATATTGACTTTGGTGGATATAAGGACATCATGTGCAAAGAATTTGTAGATCAGATGAAGATAGAGTTTGAGATGCCCATGCTGGGTGAGTTGTTCTATTTTATTGGTTTGTAGATCTCACAGTAGGAGAAAGGAATTTTCATCTCCCAAACCAAGTATGCGAAAGACATGCTAAAGAAATTTCAAATGGAGGACATCAAACCAATAAGTACTCCCATGATTATTGGTTGTAAGTTGAGCAAACTAGACGAGTCACCTGAATTTGAGCAAACACTATATAGGTCTATGATTGGTAGTTTGTTATATTTAACAATGTCAAGACCAGATATTGTACAAGATGTTTGCATGGTAGCAAGATTCCAAGCTGCTCCTAAATAGTCTCACCTAAATGCAGTCAAAAGAATCTTAAGGTATCTGCAAGGAACTATCAGCTATGGTCTGTGGTATCCAAAGAAAGGAGAATTCTCTTTACAGGCTTATACTGACACATATTGGGTAGGAAGTATTGATGACTGGAAAAGTACAAGTGGAGGTGCTTTCTACTTAGGAGACCGGTTAGTATCATGGCATGAAAAGAAGCAAGATTTAGTGTCATTATCTACTGTTGAGGCAGAGTATATATCAGCTGCTACATGTTGTTCACAAGTTTTATGGATGAAGCAGACACTAAAAGACATATAGGTGGAGATACCGGAACCTATTCCAATCCAGTTTGATAACTCAAGTGCAATGAACATCTCCAAGAATCTAGTAATGCACTCAAGAACAAAACACATTGCAATCAACTATCACTTCTTGAGGGAGAAGGTAGCAGACAAGGAGGTCATAGTAGAATATGTTCCCATAGGAGAGAAGATTGCTGACATATTTACCAAGCCACTTCCTTTGGGTCCATTTAAGTATTTGAGGCAAAAGATAGGAGTTGTCCCACCATCTAGCAACACTTAAATGCATAGGATATTGCATGATTCAGGGGGAGTCAACCATTGTTACTATCTTATGACTCTTGAATCAGGATGCATAGACACAGGGGGAGATTGTGTCCTAACCGAATAAAGTAGAGATTATTGGTGTCTAACTAAGGTTCCCTTTGCCATTGTTGTCAAAGGGGGAGAGAAACCAGAAAAGACAATGTTGACATCAATGCCAAAGGGGGAGATTGTTGGCATTGAGTTGTCATTGATGTCAACCGGTATTGCAGGCAGGCTACCAATAGAGGTATGTTATCCGATATACTGGTATAAAGGAGAGTGAACTGATATGGTGGAAGACAAATTAGGTATCGAGAAGATTAACATGAAGTCTTGTCAACCAGTATGGTGGAAGACAACTAGTTATTGAGACTATCAGTGACTTCACTAGTATGAGGTGAGATGCATGTGTGTGTTAGCATGTTGAGTGA
The DNA here is from genome assembly GCF_030272615.1 of Cryptomeria japonica. Lineage (NCBI taxonomy): Eukaryota > Viridiplantae > Streptophyta > Pinopsida > Cupressales > Cupressaceae > Cryptomeria > Cryptomeria japonica. Next base: position 416,571,544 of record NC_081410.1, read on the forward strand.
TAACTGGTAGAGCATGAACCGGTTTGAAGGTTGGCTGCCTATTTATGATGAAGAGGTAGAATGTTACAATGATCACAAACCATTGGAGGTGAAGATGTGCTACCAGTGTAGTGTGCACTACCAATTAACGGGAGGAGAAAGGTCTCACTGGTAAGGGCTTGTACCGGTATGAGTTTTTTGAACGTTCAAGTGTAAACTAACCTTGTGTCAGTGAGATGAGGGTATGACCGATGTGATGCCATGTGGATGAGGTGGCAAGCATGCAGAGGTCGGTGAAGTTTCCATCAACATGGTTGTTGAAACAACTAGTCAATATTAATGAAACATTCACAAATCACAGAAGGATAATAGATTTATGTGGCTTGAGGAAGAAAGAATGATAGAGAAAATTTAGGGAGTAGTTGGCACTTGGATTGAAGAAAAGAAATTAGACTACAAGATGAACTCGAGAAGGAAACAACTGGACTGTAAATGAGTCGATAGATTTCAAGGCAGAAAATCATGGACTAGATTGCTATCTTTAGCAAATATGCATTGGATAATGGAAATCAAGTACATATGAATTCCTTGAGTACATGTGATTGGTCCAAGGCAGATTGGATCGAATCTCATGCAGATTTGGTTGGGTGAAGGACACCCTAACTGCCCTAAGTTTGAATTGATTTATGGCAGGAAAGCTCAAGTTTAAATATTATGACTTGAGACTGTGACTATTACTGTTGTAGAGTGAAGGCAAGTGTGAAATCATTGTCTAAGAGCTGAAGAGATAAACATTTGAAGTATTTATGAGAAAAGGCTAGACTGGTTAGGAGATGTAGGATAAGCCAGTGTAAGGAAAAAATCGATGGAGTAAGCATAGAACACAAAGGTGACAAGCCAACAAAAGTGGTACCTGATAAAGAGTGATCAAGTGTGAGCTGAGGAGTGAAGACATTACGAGAGGGGATTTATAAAAGTTATCAGCAAAGCCAAGTTGTAGAGCGGGTGGAGAGAATACAGATCGGTAAGGTTGAAACCGACAGAGAAGAATATTGTAAGGTTGCAAAACTTCATTTGCAATAGTGATTTCATTCGTATAATTGAGCTTTATATTGTTTTCACTAAGTTGGAGCTTAGTGTAGGGGTTGTAGCCTATAAATTGTGTAGGGGTTGGTGCTCCTTAGGTTGGTGCCATAAAAATTGTAATTAGAGATTCATTGTGAGGCTGGATTGGAGCAGAAGATCTCCAATAGCTATTCTCACTGAGGTTTTTTCCCACATTGGGTTTTCCTCGTATATATCTGGTGTTGTGTGATGATTTCTTGTGCATGTGTTATGTTAATGTTTTAACAAGTTCTTTCACACACCCTATTTACACTATTTGAGCCACCGGTTAGCACTCAGTTTGTTTTATATATTACCGGTATATCCCTGCTGAAGAAAAAGTGTTTAAATCACTGATTCACCCCCCTCTCAGTGATCCATTGTGTCCAACAAGTGTGTATAGACCATGCAAGGGTAACCTCAAAATGTTGAGAATGGGGGTGATAAGTTGGAATTGGATGAATGTGACTTGGTCAAGAAATGTGATGGGATGATGCTAGATGAAGATGAGGACTAAGACTTAGCAACTTTGGATTTGATTTAGATTGATTTGATTTGATTTAATTTGATTGGCTTGGATTTGGTTGGGTTTGATTTGATGTGATAGGATTGGATTGGCTCGTGAATTAGGAAAAGATTGATTTGGATTAAGATGAGACCTTAGCCCTTGGATTAGGACTTAGATGGGAATTGATGATGTCAACCACAAAGCAAGGTGACAACTGAGCTAGGTAAAATCTAGACCTTTGCAATTGATCAAGCCTTCTTCTACTTAAGGTAGCCTTGCGTTCCTAAGAAAAAGAGGGTAAAAAGATTAGGGTTTTGATCAACCCAAAATGATTAACCAAAGGTACTTGGGGGAGATTCTTTCCCAAGCACAAAATCTAATTGATTGATGGATTGAAGATAAAGGTCTAAATAAAACTTTTACAAAGTGTTAACCTTGGATTAGGATTGATGATTGACAACTGAATTAAAGGATTGATTGGATTGATTAGGATTGATTGGGATTGATTAGGTTGATGTGTTAAGTCCTCAAAGGTGAAAGGAAAATGATTATGGAAGAATGAATTGATGATAAGAAGAAGAAGGGGAAGGTTACCCAATATTGGATTGATGATTAGATAGATATATTATTGGGGGATTGATGATTGTTTGGATGGATGAAAATTGATTAAAGGTTTGACTAGAGCAGAGGGGTTTGATAGTGACAAAGTGAAGATTGAAGGGTTTGGTTGAATGTTTGGTCAAATTTAGGAATGGTTTGGATGTTATCTACTCTTGGTAAGAGAAATCAAACAATGACAAGCACATTGGCCAAGGCAATGCTCTATGACAAGTGTGAAAGTGAAGGGGGCCTAGATTAGACCAAACAAAATTTCATTGGTTTTGCACAAATGAAGACACATGCTAGACATACAACTTAGATTGGAAGATGGAAACCATTCGATAGGCCTCTCGCGCAAGTGATACCTCAAACAAGTGGACATATAGAGATTCTGGTAGCATTGGATCCCCCTTACAATGCACTCACTTCTCGGACATACTAGATTCTCTTACCGCAAATTTTTGAGGATCTATTATATGGGAAATTCTTGTCTCATCTTAAGTGGGTACATGAGAGGTAACTTCGGGGTACGATCCACATCCCCTGCACTATGAATGTGGGATTTGGGATACTACAACAAGGTTCTTAGTGTAATTATTTGGGATCACCAATCCAATGACGGATTCTCAAAGCAAGACACTTAAGGCTTTAACTAAGCTTATCGGTACAGAGGGGGCCTCCACATACATCGAATTCACTTAGCACTTCAGCTGTCTGACCAAAATATTTATATAGCGGCTTAGAAAACCCCCTCAAGATCATGCCACGAGAGTCGATCTCCCCGATGTGTCCCAATTCTAACTACCCTTGTGAGGTGATGAAATCCCCAATCAAGAATAGCCCTCAACTACAAAAGAAAAATCGGGTGTTGTTGATCACCTTTCTCTTCACCCAAGGTCCATGAAGGCTAGGGGAGAGGATACTTAGTGAAACGGTGGGTCCACCCTACACAATGTGCAAGTGCACCAAACATAAAATACACATGTTCTTTTTAGGTCCAAATGAAAGATTTTTGCTAATCTAGAATGCAATAAAAAAAGAAACTAAATATAATGGAAAAGATGACAACCTTCAACAAAACGTGCTGCAAAAGATTGTTAGTGGTATGATTTTATGCTTGGATATGCGAAAAATTTGCAAGGACAGGGCAAGGGTAGCAAAAATTTGAAAATAAGCAACTAAAGTGGAGACGTTGAAGTGCAAGCACAAATGTTGAAACAATTAGATATAAAGGAAGCTTGAGAGAAGCTTGTAGGATCCAGTGAAGAAGATAAAGTCCCAAAAAGAAGCCACCATATCCTGAACAAAATTAGTGCCAACACCCCAAAACCCATCTATCTATGCCCCACATGCAACCAAGGCCCTGTAGAGAACAAAACACAAAGCCAGAAGGGAACCAAGTAAAATCAATCTTGTTAGCATAAGAATGGTTAGCAAACAAATGCACATCCATATAAGGAGCAGAGAAGGATGAAGAAAACCCTCAGGAATCAAAATGAGGCCGATCCACAAAATAGTCCTTAGTAAAAGCCATAATATCAACATCAGGATAAGGAGCCATCTACACCACCATATTAACTGTACTTTCCAGTTCCTCAGAAGAAGCCAATAGCCATGAATTTTGCCAAGAACTCTCCAAATAAAGCAGAGCATTATGTATTTAGAAAAAAACACAAAACAAGAATGAATACCATACCTGCTCACCATCCTGAATTTAACAAGGGAAAGGATAACCGCTGCATGATTATCTTATCATCATAAGAGAAAATGTCGAGCAAGAAACCTCAAACCAAAAGGTGAAATTTCCTCATACCTTTCAACAGATCCAATCATTAAGGCAACTTTCAACAAAACGAGCACAAGGCGTAATGATTCAATAGAAGGACCACTTCCATATAATGTGAAACGAAAGCTCATTGCAAAGTTTCCTCCATCCAACCACAAAGAAAAATGATAAAAAAAGAAAAAGATCAAAATCAATGTAGTTTAACAAATCTAGCCACGAAAACTAATGATTTGCATGGGAGATCCGATACCAAGTCAATCTCCAAAATATCCAATGGAAACTGAGGTACTCATCAACTGTGATGATATCCCATAAACCCATCATGTAGCTTCATGGAACCAGAAAGTGCCAATGAAGAAGTCCCAGAGATACCAAAACTACTAGCCGTTCATAAGATGTCCCAAAATAAAAAATAATTACACACGGATCATACAATTTCATTCGTATAGATTGGCTAGCAACTTACCAAAAAGTTGAAGAAAGTAAAATAGAGAAAGACCAACCAGCAATCTCCGAAATATCAAAAGAAGATAAGGAGATAGCCATCAATAGAGGTATCCATAATATTCCAAAAATGTAGCCAAGGAACAACATGGGAGATAGCTCAAAACCTAATCACTATCAAAAAAGTTAGCCGAGCATAGTTTGCCCCTCTACCCTCCATACTTAATAAGGAGCTACTACCAGAAGTAGCTACAATAGAGATGCTACCATAAGGCAAGACAACATCCCCCCTATAGCCATCCAAGGAAGTGAAGCACCCCATAAAGCAAGGAGATGAGAGAGGACACTTCGAACAAAAGGCAGCTCACCCCAAAAAATAGAAACCACAACAAACACTCTCCTTAATGAAGAAATTCTCCCAATAAATGTCAACAACAAAGATATTGCCCAAAAGACCAACACCTTCATTATAGACACTTATGAAAGAACACCCACACCAAGAGTAAGGAATGAGGGATTTTTGAATGGAAGAACTACTAAGAGAGAAGCTTCATGCAGGAGATAGGAATGTCCGAAGGGGCAAGTTCTATATAGTCAACACCCTCAAGAACAACCTTGTTAGCTATAAAATCCGCAAAGACATTGATCTCTCTAAAACAGTGAGAAATATAGAAAGTGGAAAAACCTTTTGGTTGTAGGAGAATCTGATCTAAAAAATACGAACATTATTGACACGGATTGTGAAAAGCTAATAGCATTAATTATTTAAACATATGAAAAAATACGACTATTAATTTTGATAAAAAGAAAAGAAAAAATTATTGATTAAAAAAATAATATATTAATTATTTGAAATTTAGGTTATATTATATTTTCAAATTTATTATATTAAAAAAATACACATGTTGGAGCAGCTAATTTATCTAAAGTGACATGGTGCCTATCCACAATCATTTAATTTTATTTTTTAAATTATCTTTAATTTAATGTCTTGTCTATCTATAGTTATTGTTGAAATTTAATTACCTACCTGTATTTTCATATAAATTATAACAATATGAACAACATCAGCAGCTCGTGTATTAGGAGAGATCTAGAATATTGGACTATAACTTATTCAAATTCAAAAATACCTTTTTTTCGTTATACGATTGTAAATAATAATATTATATTGAGAGCAAATTGGAGAACTTTGAATTTATTACAGGATGGGTTTGGTTGTTGATTTTATCGGTATTAAAAATTAAATATTTTTTATTTTTATTTTTTTAAAGTCAAAAGGTCTTGTTCTAAGACTCATTCTTCTATCACATAATTAAATGTTATGTAGGTTTGATATAAAAAAAATTCAATATAAAAAATATTTATTTAAATTATATTTAAAATAATAGTAAAAACAATCAATGAAATAGAAGACTAAAAAAGATTTCATAATAATTGATTGTGAAATATAAAAAATGAAATAATAACATTAATCAAATGATAGAATTCTACTATATAAATATTCTTAAAGATTAATTTCATATGGTCATCTAATTATGTTGAAGGTGTTTCATATATGAAATGGACAACGTGATTTGAAAAATTGACATTTTGAAATTCTGCATAAGTGTACAAGACAATGAAATTAATATTGGGCCTTCTTTTTCATTCCCAACAAAAAAATATTGAAAATAATATCTAACATCGAATTTTAATAAGTTAAGAAGTGACTCCCTCCACTTAGAATATGAATACTAACCTAATTCAATGGGAGGTGGGCTAAAATAAAAGATATTTCTAGCAAAAGACACAAAAAGTGCATGGAGAAGTTATCTATAAAAACTGTTTGATTGAGGGTAACATTTACGTCGATTATTTTGAGTCTTCGTATTTGAATGGTAGATAATGTTTGGTCTTAATGAAAGGGAATGCTCAGTCTTTTCCACTTTGTAAAACTCTTGGACATTCCATAAGCATTTTTATCTAATTATTTAGATTCAAAATAAGAATCCATTATTTTGAATTTTCAAAAGTTTCACAAATTTCTAAATAGAATTAGCAATCAATTTTTAAAAATAATATTTTTAACACATTAAATCTAAAATATAATTATTCAAAATTCTTATCATAAATACATGTTATACATAATATAAATTAAATGATATAATCTAATTAGATTATTATTTTTATATATTAAAGATCGAGAGTAAACAAAATACAATCAGTTATAAATAGGGGAGGCTATGCCTCAACCACCAAAACCACCGAGGATCTGTGTTACATTACTAGAGAGCAGTCCAAAAATAAAAAAGGAACAATGTAAAGGGAAAATTAGATTATATTTACTATTATATATATAATAATATTAGTATAATTTTTATATGTAAAATATTATATATAATAATAAGTATAATCATATTATATATAATTAAAGTTATATTAAATAAAATATATTACATATTTTTTAAGTTACATTATAATAATATATAATAATTAATATATTTTCCTTATCTATATCTCTCTTTCTCTTTCCCACTCTCTCTATCTATATCCATCTCTCTCTCTCTCATTATGTTCTTAACACCCTAGATCTACCTTTTGATCTCTGTGTGTGTCTCAATATCTCCTTATATTTTTATCCGTATCACTCAATCTCACCTTACACACACACACACACACACACACACACACACACACACACACACACACACACACACACACACATATACACACATACACACATACATATATACATGTATATACACACACCATACATACATACATACATACATACATACATACATACATATATACATATATACATATATACATATATATATATATATATATATATATATATATATATAAACACACACACACACACATATATACATATACACACACATATATATGTATATGTATATATATATATATCTCTATATGTATATATGTATATGTATATGTATATATCTATCTATCTCTCTCTCTCTATATATACATATACATATAGATATATACATATATATGTATATATGTATGTGTGTGTATATATATACTTATATGTATATGTATATGTATATATATACATATACATATACATATATACATATATATGTATATATGTATGTGTGTATATATATATATACATATATGTATATGTATATGTATATATATACATATACATATATGTGTATATATATACACATTTATACATACATACATACATACATAGATACATATATATATATATATATATATATATATATATATATATATATATATATATCCCTTTATATGTTTGTCTCTATCTTTCTCTATATTCATATAGCTTTTCCTTTATCTCTTTCTCTCCATATATCTTCTTTCATGTCTCCATCTATCTATATATCGATCTCATTATCGCTTCATCTCTCTCTATCCCTATATATCTCCCTCTATCATTCTCTCCCTCTCTATATATGTATCTCTTCTATCTCTATCAATCAATCAATCCTCTCTCTTTATCTCTCCCTCTCATCTCCATACCCCTCTTTCTCCATCTACATCTCTATCTATATATCCTTACTTGTCTCTTGTTTTCACTCTCCCCCCTTCTATATAGATCCCTCTTTCTATCCCTACATGACCTCTTTCCCTCTCTCCCTATTGAAAATATAACACAAGTGTTGGTAATGAAGCTTGATTTTCCTAATTTAGCGATATTTTTTAGTCATTTTTGAATCTTTATAAGTCGATGCATAGTTGATTTGAGGCTATCACTTCTCCATTGAGACAATTCTTACACAAAAAGCATCGTTTGCTAAATGGGCTACTAATTAACCTCATATACTACATGTATGAAAAAATTAGACCAAAATTTTCCCTAATTGACCTTCTACACCTCTTTGGCATGTCCGTTGCACACCAAGATGTGATTTCTAGTAAATAGATAAATACACTAATATATCTAGAAAACATACCCTACAAAATCTAATGGTATGCTTGATATAACTGGGAACTATTCTGACAAACTAAACATCAATATTATATCACATTAAAGATACACATATAATCTAACAATACAATTTAATAGTTACAGGAAAGTATTTGCCTTATGTAAGACAAGGTCAACTCCCATGAAGTATTTCATATATATGAAATTGAATTGTATAAATTTAATGATGTAACATGCCCTCCAGAGTTCTATCATAATTAACTAGGATGGTATAAATACATACATTTCACAAACTCTTATCTAAGATTAGACGGGTCCTAATTGTATTTCTAATGATGTAAAATACCCTCTAAAATTCTATCATAATTAACCAAGATATTATAAATACTTTCATTTCACAAACCCTTATTTAAGAATAGATGGGTTGATTAGAAATACTTTAGATGCAATTTATTATGAGGTCAAAACTCAATCTTATATTAGAAATAGAAAGAAACTTCATTCCATCATAAATGTCTCACCCGAGATTACCTAATTACACCAAAAACACATTTGAAATAGCTTAAATATTCTTTTTTTTTTAAATTGAAAAATGTAGAAATTGATTACAATATAAAGACAATTTATATGTTATTAATGAAAACACAAAACTAACAGTCCTTAAATAGCATAAACCATAAACAAGATAACTAAAAGTGGAGATCACATTCCTTAATCAATATATAACCATTGTCATAATGTTCAAGAACATGACAACTATATGATAGCCTTAACTAAAAATGGAGACCAACAACATATTAATCAACATATAGCCATTCTCATAATGTCCATGGACATGACAAATGTATGACAAGGATAATTGATAAGGGACATTGGCAACATAAACCATAGAATTACAATATCAAAACAAAATAGCCTTAATATTCTTAGGTGGCTAATATTTATTTTAAAAAACACGAGCCAATGCACATTGCTTTTAGTATTCATTGTTGACATTTTAGCATACACTATTAAGATGTGTCATCATTACAATGTTTATATTTTTATTTTATTAATATAAAAATATAATATTATTTATTATTTAAATATGTAAAATATTAAGACTAACAATTTTGACTAGGGGAGAAAATTTATTAATTGAGAGCTATGTGGAGATGTATATTTGATTATATTTATTATTTAATTAAAACTTAAAATTTTATTTATTTTAAATTTTATTTAATTAATAAATATGCATTGATAGGTCCAATATGTTGGTGGAACACTTAATTTTGAGATAACACGATACACATCCAATATCATTTAAATAATTTAAGTTGTCATTACAATAAATTGTCTTACCTATTTATAGTTCCTCTTAGGGGATTGAGGTGCCTTTTACTACTACTGATGCTATGTCGATTCCACCATTTTGGTTCCTCCTGTCCTGACGGACCTTGTTGCCTCTGATTTGTAGCTTTGCTCTACACCTACTAGTCCTGCTCCTGATGCTCTGCTGCAGCCTACTGTTCTGCAACCAACTTCGACAAAAATAAATATAACAACAAACAATTTGCTAGAAGAAGATGACAACAATTAGTTTATTCCTCTAATTTAATTATCAAGATAAAAATACAAATTAGAGTTCAATTAAAGAAGAATAAAAATATATCACTATTTAATATTAATATACCGATCATGAAAAAAATATACAAACTTAAAAAATACCAATTTTGAATTTCCATATTTAAATATCTCAAATGAAAAAGATTAATTATCTATGAATCTAATTTGATATTTCAAATGAAAATGCAGGCTTTAAAAAAATAACACCTTTCACTTACAAGCTTTGAAAAAATACCACCTTTTTCATTTACAAGCTTTAAAAAAATACTACCTTTCGCTTACAAGCTTTGAAAAAATACCACATTTTTCACTTACAAACTTTAAAAAAATACCACCTTGTGAGATACGACCAAAATTGAATTTTCAATAACCCATTAAATATTTTATGTATGCTTTAAAAATAAGTTCATTTCCTAAATCAAAACCCTGTATCCTATTGCATTATTGGTGTATTGAAACCTCAAACTTGTATAGATATTTATTCATTTTCTTAGCATGGAAGATAAGAACACTAACTCTAGAACCTTCCTTAGGGAGTGTTCCTTATTATTTAAAAAAAAAATAAAAATTATTCATTTGTGCAAGGGTTTACATTCTTTTATAAACACAAATATTGCAAATTTCATATTATTTTCAAAGCATCCTTCACTATCACATCCGTAATGACTTGCTTGTACTTTCATATAATTTCAAATAAATGATTGAATAATATCTTTGAAAAATTGAATTCAAATAATAATATTGTACAAGCGGATAGACTAGTTGACTTATTTCAGCATTAGCAAACTCGTGTACTTGACTTTATTAAGGGACTAAGAAATTAAAATTGGATATAATATTGGATATAATAGTGGATGTTCAACATTATCATTATCATTCTCTTTTTAATATAAATGGAATTATATCTAGAATTTATTTTATTATTTTCAAATTTTCTTTTGAGAATAGTTTAGTAAATACATCAATAAACTCATTTGATCAATTCTTTGTTGGATAACAGATTGGAGTCAATTTTTAAGCACGTTGACAAAGAATGGAGAAGCTATAATTCATTAAGAGAAGTATATAAATACCATGCTAGGTGTGAAGTCCACTTACAATGTCTAGAGAAACAATTGGGAAAGAGAATTGATGCTTTAAATGTTTTATTTGAAAATATTGAGATAGGACAAGAGACAACTGTTTTAATAGATCTCCATATTAGATACAAACAAGTATTCTGCTTATTTGGTTCCCATGAGATATATACAAGAATGATTAAAAAGGAGTTGGTTGCATTTGAACTTTCACATGTTTACACTCTTCAAGGAGAATGGTCAACTTAAGGATGTGGTAGAATGGAAAATAGCTATTAAAAACATCTTGGTCCCCATGTTTTCATATATTAATGTTGAGGAGAAAACAAGTATTGAAAAGTTAAGTGTCTATCTGGATGATCTCTCCAAGCTTGAGAGTGGATTGATACAAATAACAACATTTGTTGGCACAATATGAAGGGATGAATATAACATACATAATGTCCCTATTAACCGTATTAGAATGGGTGACATTTTTTCCCTATAAAATGAAGATGAATTGTAAGCTTGATTTGCATGTCAGCTCAACCATTATATAGGGTCCTACATTGCCACTTTAGCTATCCATTGGTATTGTTTGAAAATTCGATGAAATAAAGAAAATACAAATTTGATTTGTATTTCAATTTGTCATCTATCGGCCAATTTTGCCATCTCATTCAGTCACAAACTCCATCAATTCTTGGAAATGAAAATGAAGTGAAGATACATTTGGTCTAGATTTCAAATCGATCATCAAATTGAAATCTCTTGCTACTTAATCATTTTGCAGTCATGTGCTCTACTCATGCAGTTACATCAGTTCTACATTATAGCCCAAGTTAGTTTAAATGAAGGTGTAGCATCTTCCTTGAGTTCTAAGTCTTTCTCCAATGATCTATGTAGTTCAAACATTTACATTGTGAGTGGTTGATCACATTTATTAAAAAAACACAGGCCATTGCTTTCAGTATAGACTTTTCGGATTTTAGCATAAATTGTTAAGATGTGTCATCATTACAATGCATTACATCTTTATTTTTATCAAAATAATAATAATGCTATTTATTATTTAAATATGTAAAATAACAAGAATATCAATTTTGATTAAGGCGGAAAATTTATTAATTTAGAGCAATGTGGAGATGGATATTTGATTATATTTATAAATTAATTGAAATTAAAATTTTTATTATATTTAGAATTTCATTTAATTAATGAAATATGTATTAATAAATAATATGTTGGTGGATCACTTAACTTTAAAATAATATGTTGTCTATCCAACATCATTTTAAAAATTTAAGTTTTATTAAAATTAATTAATATCTCATTTACTTATAGGTAATTAAATCAAGTTATAAAACACTATTATGGTTAGTGTAGTAAATTTTGTTTTTGATATTAGTAAGCAACAAAACAAGAGTGTTGGCCCTTACATAAATAGCCCATAGGCAACATTAACAATAACAACACATTATCATAAAACTACCAGTAGCTGAAGTACTGAAAGTATAAAGTCCTATCAAAAAATATTAAAACCATAGTAAAATAGTGAACTAGACTCTTAGAAATAAGAGGAGACCACCAAAAAGACGATAAAAAAACCATCCTAAAGCCTAATTAACCTGCTTGAGCACATTGATTTAGTCTTTAGTAAGGAACTTAAACAATTCCTGGTAGTTCCCTTCATTGTCTACATCCTTTCCTAGCACCTTCTTCTGCATCAGATAGATAAAGATGGTCGAGTTGTGCATCAGCCGCAAACTGAACATGGAGATGCTGACCATTTTCTATTCTAGCTATGCCACCTTGTTCTTTATCTAGCATCCAACTCTGTCATCATAGACTTGCACAAAGAATAATTTTTCTCATCGACCCCTTTAATCTTCTCCTCCCTTGGCATCATTTCCTATGTGAGGTCTAGGGGTTATATCCTCTAGCTCTAGTTTGAACCCTCATTCGTTGATTTGGCTAAATTGCTCTCTTTGTAGGTACCTTCCTCGATCTCCTCAACTTCCTCTGGATCCTCATTTTCAATGAAATCTTCCTCATATTCTACCAAATTTTGCTTCACAACACTTCCCATCGATTGGCCAACCAATCTATTGGAATACCTGTGGCCAACACTAAAACTCCTACTAACATCCTCCCCAACCTCTAAATCACCTTCACCATCCACCTCAAATCTCTCTTTTTTAGCAAGGGATGAGGAACCTTGGGTCTTTTGTTTCTTATCAGCCTTTGAAAAGGTGGCTTGCTATGGAACAACTATAGGGTCAAGGTTAGGGGTCACCAGAGAGCCAAGGAGAGAGGGATTTTTAACAAAAAAGTGGTAATTCAATACATTTCTATCTACCACCACCCGAGGAGTCAAGGATAGTATTCGCGGAGGAGGGGGGGGGGGGGAAGAGTGAGAGGCTTCATGCTCAAGGATTAAAAATTGCCTAGGAGGGCTAAGTGCAAGGTGAAATTGGTGCATATGAAAGATCAATCCTTGATGAAGTGGAATGGGTTTCCAACCATGGGATTTGGCCATATCTAGGGAGAGAAAATAGTGATTCTAGAAATAGTTTAGCAGAGTGAAATGATAGACGTAATGAGCCTTAAACCTACCCTCTAAAGTAAAAGACACACCTAATTCCATGGCTTAGGCAATTTCTCATGAGCTAAGCCACCTTGTCGCTTCACAAGTTCTTCTTTCTTCCTAAAGAACTAGGCCAGACTCTCGTTATCTGAAACATGACTCTATCTTTTCCATTTCTTGCCTTTGGTGGAGAGTTCAGTAGCAGTTGCAATGGCATCCTCAATCACTTCAAATGAAACCCCACCAACCAAAACTTTCCTATCATTCCAGGATTTGGGAAATTGAATTGATAGGTTTTCATCATACTGGTGCAGCCATAATCTGGGGAGTCCTCAAAGAGAACAGACCAGATCATATAGCAAGAGTAAAACAACATAAGAAACAATAAAACATTGAAAGATCACAGAATCAGATCATATTATTTTCTTAGAACCTTCGGTAACCAACCAATTATCATCATACAGTCATCATAGAACATCGAGTAATCAACCAATTACATGCAGACTAACATGCCAGATTTCAATCCATCTGGAACTCCTAGAGTCATTCAGATCTCTAATCATGAATCTAGAATCACAAACTCATTGAATTCATACAAATGATCACATAAAACCATATATATACCCTCTAGAACATATTCGGATCTGCCAAAAATGTTTGCATTTACCAAGACAGGAAAATGAAACGTGTAAATAGGTCGGCCCCAAGAATGAAAGGAAATTCTTTTGAAAAGAACCACCAAGAAGTGTGGATCAATAGGAAGGTCGACCAAGGACTTAGGAACATCTAGCAAGACCCAAAATAGACCCACATGCCAAAAAACTTCTCTGAAAAAGAAGAAATCTCCAACCGCTAATCCCAAAACTGCTCCAAAATTAGTAACAGTCAAACCGGAAGCAATATCTTGTCGAAAAAGAATCCAAATGAACTGAGAATATGGAATTAAGCACAACATCCATCCTAGAAACTGTTGTTGGTATTTTGGTATGGTTTTGTCATTGATGTCAACACCTGCTAAATACACCTACTTTGGAGATCCAACAACATTCACTGGCAATCAGTAAACTGTTCAAACAATCACCAGTATATGGTTAACCGGTAGGATATAATGTTCACCGGTACCTGCAATGACATGGAAGACACTTGGTAATGTCGAAGACATCATGTGGACACTTTTCCTTGAAGTAATATCATTGGTATATTCTCATTTTCATATTTGCTTTTACCGACAAATAGGTCTAGGTTATCTAGGGTTACACCGACAGGTTTATCTTTTCCAGATCAGCATGGCACGCTATGGAGATGATTTATTATTGTTATAAAAGCATTAAGCCGACATGTTCAATTGGTTATTGCATCAGATATTGTATTATTTGTAAAATGTTTTATTGTAATATCTTGTAGAGCCAACCTACTAAAATTGGTCTTAGGGTATGGTATAAATGTAAGATCTTATTTGTAAGATCAAATGTGGAATGCGAAAAAGGATTATGTGAAGGTATATGCAAGATTAAGCAGAGCTATACATGCAGACATCATCTGAAGATTGAAGGAGGGTTTTTGTAGAAGCATATCAACATTACACCGGTATTGAATCTAGCATATGAAGATGCTATTTTATGTAGTACATTCTCATTGGATTTAACCATCCAACTGTAGTCAGTGTGACTCCCATTTGTGTTTGAGCAGTGAGCTCTAGGCTATTGGCCTTTCTGCATGTGCAGATCCCTCTTTGTACACTTACTATCTGCAGTAGTATCATCTGATTGTGGGTAAGGTTTCCCACCATGGTTTTTCCCCTTACAGGGTTTCCATGTACAAATATTTGTGTCATGTGTTGTGGTTGACTTTGTGCTTATGTTTCATGCATTAATTCTTACCGGTACAACATTTCCTGTTAACACTGTTTACCGGTACATTTAACTGTCTTACCGCTATTAACCATTAAGTTGGTTAATAAGATTTTGGTTTGAATTTATTAGACAACTGATTCACCCCCCCCCCCCCCTCTCAGTTGTCCCCGGGACCTACAATTGGTATCAGAGCCTAGTCCTCTTTTTTGGCAGAAGTTTAATAACTTGAGGAGATCCAATGTCTACTAATTATTTCAAAAAGGATAGTCCTAAACTTGATGGAACCAACTATGGAATATGGAAAATCAGAATGGAGACACATCTGAATTGCATTGGTAAAGACATCTGGGAAGTTACTAAGAATGGTTATACTGCTACTGTAGCTGGTCAGCTTGCTCCTATTACTTTAGCTAAAGATGAAGAAAATGATTGCAAAGCAAGAGAAGCACTTTTGAGCGCATTATCAGATCAACAAATCATGGGATTATCAGATAGATCTACTACAAAAGCTATTTGGGATCATTTGGAAACACTGAATGAAGGGGATTCCACAGTCAAAATTGCAAAACTTGAAAGCTTCCGAGTCAGGTATGAACATCTAAAAATGGAAGAAGATGAAAGAATTTCTGCTTTTATGGAAAGAGTAAATGAAATTGTTTTAGGTATCAAATGTTGTGGAGGAACCTTGAGTGAAGATGAGATTGTTTCAAAAATCTTAAGAGGTTTGCCACTGGCATATAAAATGAAGGTTACTGCTATTAATGAGTTGAGAACAATGCTTAATACATCAGTAACTAGGGATACATTGATTGGAAAACTTTAAGCTTTTGAAATTGAGGAATTTGGTCCTGTTGCTACTATAAAAACTGATTTGGCCTTCAAAGCATCAACATCATCTGCTCCATCTTTTGACAAATTAGACTTGAGAGCCTTTTATGCAAGAGAAATTGAAGAAACTAGGAAGGAGAATGAAGAGCTTGAAGAACTTGAAGCACTATTTGCAAGAAAAATGCCAAAAGGTCCAATTGGAAGTAAGTATGAAGGTAAAGCACCCTTTAAATGTTTCAACTACAATAAGATTGGTCATATGGCTTCAAGATGCCTTGATAGACATGCTAGACTAAGAGAAGAAGCTAGAAGGACATACAAACCTAATCCTGAATATCAGAGATACAAATTTAAGAAAAACAAAGATAAATCTTGTTACATTGCCGATGAAGGTGTGACTGATGATTCTGATGAGGATCCAATAGACAACAGATGGGTCTTTGTTGCTATAACAGAAGATCAACCAGTACCTATTTCTCAACCAGTAGAACAAGCCCTAGCAGCTAAAGTTGAATCAAAGGATGAATGGATTATTGACTCAGGATGCTCACATCACATGACTGGAGACAAAGGCAAATTCTTGAACTTTCAAGAATACAATGGAGGTTTAGTAAGATTCGGAGATGACAAAGCCTATTCAATCAAAGGTAAGGGTTCAATATCTCTTGATGATAAACATAACATTGACAATGTTTACTATGTTGAAGGATTAAAACATAATCTTTTAAGTGTTGGTCAATTAGTTGAGAAAGGTTTTCAATTACAATTTAAAAATGGAAAATGCAAAATCATGAATAGAACTGGTTTGGAAATTGCAACCGGTAATCAGACTAGAGGTAATATCTTTCATTTGAATAATAGTGAAAAGGCATGCTTAATTGCACATATAGATGAAAGTTGGCTATGGCATAAAAGACTATGTCATGTAAATTTTGATTGCATGGTAAAAATCAGTACTTCTAAGGCAGTTAGAGATCAAACTAAAATTATGAAACCTTAGAATACAATTTGCAAGGAATGTCAATTTGGAAAACAAGTTAGAACTAGTTTCAAAAGTATTCCAGAAAAATCCAATAATGCTCTTGATTTAATTCACACTGATTTATGTGGTCTGGCTAGAACTAAAAGCTTACAAGGTGATAGATATTTCATGCTAATTATTGATGATTATTCTAGAATGTGTTGGGTTACTTTTCTCAGGAAAAAATCAGAAGCACTTGGGAAGTTCAAACTATTCAAAGCAATGGTTGAAAATGAAACTGGTAAGAAAATTAAATGTTTAAGATCAGATCAAGGAGGAAAATTCACATTTTGAGATTTTAATACATTATGTGAAGTAAATGGAATCAAAAGACAGTTATCAACACCTCAGACACCACAACAGAATGGAGCTGTTGAAAGGAAAAATAGAACTATTTTGGATGCAACAAGAAGTATGTTATCAGAAGCAAATCTACCACATGTGTACTTGAGAGAGGCAGTAAGCACTGCTGTCTATACATTCAACAAAGTTCACATCAAAGGTGAAACCAATAAAACCCCTCATGAACTATGGTTTGGTAATACTCCTACTCTTAAGTATTTCAAAATTTTTGGAAGTAAATGTTATATTAGAAGAGATGAGTATATTGGCAAGTTTGATCCTAGAAGTGATGAAGGAATATTTCTTGGTTATTCATCTAAGAGTAAAGCTTATAGATGCTTTAATAAAAGATTACAGAAAATTGTTGAGAGTACAAATGTAAATATTGATGAACAATTCAGAGGAACTTCAAGGTATATAGACTCTGAACCGGTAATAGAAATTATGACAAATGAACCAACAATAAATCCACCGGTACATAATGATGATCCAGTTACTCCGGTATCATCAGAGGATACCATAGTAATTGAAGAACAACAACAGACTAAGACACCACGGTATGTAAGACTGAATCATTTTGAAAATCAGATAATTGGAAGCAAATTTAAAGGAGTCATGACAAGAGGAAGATTGGCAAATGAAGAAGTATGTCTTATTTCTCAAATTGAACCATTATCTATCAATGAGGCATGTGAAGATAAATTTTGGGTTAAAGCTATGGAAGAAGAATTAGGACAAATTGAGAAAAATAATACTTGGACATTAGTTCCCCGACCTGAAAATAAAAATGTAATTGGAACCAAATGGGTATTTAGAAACAAATTCAATGAAGATGGTAAGGTTGTCAGGAATAAAGCAAGACTAGTGTGTAAGGGATATTCTCAGAAAGAAGGAGTTGATTACAATGAAACCTTTGCACCGGTAGCCAGAATTGAGGCAGTTAGATTATTCTTGGCCTTTGCAGCTCACAAGGATTACAAAGTTTATCAAATGGATATTAAATGTGCATTTTTGAATGGAGATCTTGAAGAGGAAGTCTATATTGAACAACATGATGGATTTTCTTTGACAGATAACAATGATATGGTTTGTAGATTAAGAAAAGCTCTGTATGGACTAAAACAAGCTCCAAGAGCCTGGTATGCAAGATTGGATAAGTATCTTTTAAAAATTGGTTTTACTAAAGGAAATGTAGATAGCAATTTATATTACAAAGTAACTAATGATGACATTTTGATTATGGAAGTATTTGTTGATGATATAATCTTTGGAGGAGAAGATGGATTATGCAAAAAAATTTCTCTTAAAATGCAACATGAATTTGAAATGTCTATGATTGGAGAAATAAAATTCTTTTTAGGATTGCAGATTTTACAGACTGATAAAGGCATATTTTTGAGTCAATCTAAGTACTTGAAAGAACTACTCAAGAAATTTGGGATGGAGAACTCTAAACCAGTAAGCACACCTATGACTACAAATGACAAATTATCTCAAAGGGATGAATCTACACCTGCTAATCCAACTAGATACAAATCTATGATAGGAGGTTTACTGTATTTGACACAAACCAGACCTGATATTATGAATGCAGTATGAATAGTTTCTAGATTTCAGAGTAATCCCAAGGAAAATCATGAATCAACAGTAAAAAGGATTTTCCAGGACTTACAAGGCACAACAAATCTTTGATTATGGTATCCTAAAGATGAAAATTTTGATCTATATGCATACACAGATGCAAATTGGGCAGGAGATGTGGATGATAGAAAGAGCACCACTGGAGGAGCATTCTTTCTTGGAAAGAGATTAGTTTCTTGGTTAAGTAAGAAACAGAGTTGTACATCTTTATCAACAGCTGAATTAGAATATGTTGCAGCAGCAACAAACTGTACAAAGGTACTTTGGCTTAAGCAAATGTTGAAAGACATAAAGGTAAAATGCAAGGAACCTATTACTATATATTGTGATAACACTGCAGCAATTGATATATCTAAGAATCCAGTATTACATTCTAAAACAAAACATGTTTCTATCAAACTAAATTTTCTAAGGGAAAAAGTTGAAGAAAAGGAAATAAAACTGCTTTATGTGAATACTAAAGAACAGCTTGCAGATATTTTTACAAAACCTTTGCCTAAAGAAACTTTTGAGTATCTCAAAGATCAGCTTGGAGTCTTACCTCCACCGGTAGAGACTTAGATAGTTGATGATTGTCATCAACCGACAGAATTAAATGGACAAATCTTTTATTCTGGTATTTGATGAGGAAGCTACTTCTTAGGGGGAGTAGTTGGTATATTGAATTGGTTGGTATTTTGTATGAACTTGACCTTTTTGTGACTTTGGCATTTGATGTCAAAGGGGGAGAGATATATGGAAAAACATTAAGGAAAAATATATGGAAAAATGCATTATCTTTTTGAGGAGAGATTGGTATTGTAAATAAATCTTTGTATAAACACATATTACTCCCAAGGGGAGAATTGGTTTTTGTACTTGGCATTTCTATTTTGGCACTTTGATGGTTTTTCCATCTTGTGTTGCCATCAATGCCAAAGGGGGAGATTGTTGGTATTTTGGTATGGTTTTGTCATTGATTTCAACACTTGCTAAATACACCTACTTTGGAGATCCAGCAACATTCACCGACAATCAGTAAACTGTTCAAACAATCTCCGGTATATGGTTAACCAACAGGATATAATGTTCACTGGTACCTGCAATGACATGGAAGACACTTGGTAATGTTGAAGACATCATGTGGACAATTTTCCTTGAAGTAATATCATTGGTATATTCTTATTTGCATATTTGCTTTTACCGACAAATAGGTCCAGGTTATCTAGGGTTACACCGACAGGTTTATCTTTTCTAGATCAGCATGGCACACTATGGAGATGATTTATTATTGTTATAAAAGCATTAAGCCGACATGTTCAATCGGTTATTGCATCGAATATTGTATTATTTGTAAAATGTTTTATTGTAATATCTTGTAGAGCTGACCTACTAAAATTGGTCTTAGGGTATGGTATAAATGTAAGATCTTATTTGTAAGATCAAATGTGGAATGCGAAAAAGGATTATGTGAAGGTATATGCGAGATTAAGCAGAGCTATACACGCAGACATCATTTGAAGATTGAAGGAGGGTTTTTGTAGAAGCATATCAGCATTACACCGGTACTGAATCCAGCATATGAAGATGCTATTTTGTGCAGTAAATTCTCATTGGATTTAACCATCCAACTGTAGTTAGTGTGACTCCCATTTGTGTTTGAACAGTGAGCTCTAGGCTGTTGGCCTTTCTGCATGTGCAGACCCCTCTTTGTACACTTACTATCTGTAGTAGTATCATCTGATTGTGGGTAAGGTTTCCCACCATGGTTTTTCCCCTCACAGGGTTTCCACGTACAAATATTTGTGTCATGTGTTGTGGTTGACTTTGTGCTTATGTTTCATGCATTAATTCTTACCGGTACATCATTTCCTGTTAACACTGTTTACCGGCACATTTAACTGTCTTATCAGTATTAAGCATTAAGTTGGTTAATAAGATTTTGGTTTGAATTTATTAGACAACTAATTCACCCCCCCCTCTCAGTTGTCCCCGGGACCTACAACCGCAAATATGATCTGCAACGAAAAGCAAGCAACTATCAGAACATACCGACAGGAACACACAAAACTGCACACTAAATTGAACAAGATCTAAACAAAAAGAAATATTTTTGGTTGATGCAAGATTGGTCAAAGACCGGGGATGCTCTAACATCAGACACCCCGGGTAGAAAGAGATGTTCCATGAGAGGCAACTCATGAACACTGAAAAGAATTCAAGATATAGATCCCATGCTCATTTCTTATCCAAACATCTTCCTTATCTGCAAACCTCTTCCTTATCTCCCCCGGAACCTCACCTGGATTCTCTAACTCCTAACCCTCTTTATTTCTCTTCTCTTGCTTCAGACCTGCACATTGTCTTTGCTTACTATTGTCTTTCTGTTGTAACGCTGACTTATTTCTACCACAAGACTTCATCTGGTTCACTATCACAACCTTACTGCCATTCAGTTCCATCTGTCTATCAGACTTATTTATCAAATCCTTCTACAAATTCATGCCACTTTCCGATATAACCTTTGCATCCGGTTTCTCGGTACTACAACTTCTCTCAAGATTCAGATTCTTCACCTCCTTGTATTTCTCCTTCAAAGATCCCAATGTAAACTTCTTCCCATCCTTCTCAATAGTGATTAGGTTTCTTCGACAGTCATAAATAGCTCTTCTATCAAACTGCCAAGGTCTTCCCAACAAGACATGAAAAGAACTCATAGATACAACATCACACAAGACCTCATCCCTACAAGGTCCAATATTAAAACTCACCAAACACTGCTCCTTTACTTCTAACTTTTGATCATCTTGTAACCAACTTACCTTGTAAGGACAAGGGTGATCAAGCCTCTTCAATCCAAGCTTCACTACCATCTCCTCAAATACCAAATTATTAGTACTTCCACTATCCACAATAACCTTGCAACATTTACCACTTGATTTACACATAGTCCGAAAAAGACTCCTTCTTTGAGTAGGTCCAGTATCTTCACTACTCTTCTCCATCATGACTCTTCTGAACATAAGGGATTCTCCTTGCTCCAGTGCACAGTCAGTTCTGGTAACTTCAACTTCCTGATCCTCATTTTCCACACAACTTCTTGCCATTCCCTTCTTACATTCATAAAATCTATGTCTGGTTTCTCCACACTTGAAACATTTATCAGGAAATTCTTTGTTGCTACTGCCACTGCGTTTCCTCTGTGTTTTTTGATCCAATTCTTTACTCCACTTAGGTTTTGATTCACCTTCAACATTATACTTCTTTGTACTCATATGCCATTTGTATCTCTCCTTCCCTTTAGGGTTATTCTGATGTCTTTTTCTCACCTTCTCCTCAGCCTTCAAATCATACTAGTAAGCTTCCTCAACTGTGGAAATCCTCAACATACTCATCACCTTGAATGTTAAATGCAAGTCCATTTATGTACCTCATCACCTTTTCTCTATCCATCTCTCTATGTTCAGATATGATCATCACCTTGTAGAATTCCTCAATATACTCTTTCACACTCATGTTTCTCTACTTCAGGTTCTGCAACTTTTTGAGCAATTCCAACTCATAGTCGCCCAGTATGAACTTGTCCTTGAATCTTGCAACCATCTATCTCCACTAGGTGATCTTCATTTCACCATTCTCCACTCTGTCTCTCTGCAATTCTTTCCACCATAAGGCAACATGCCCTTTCAACTTAGTCTATGCCAACCGAACTCTCTGCGGGTCCTTGACATCCTCAAACTCAAAGTAATCCTCCAACTCTCCAATCCAATCAATCAGATCCTACATATTCAACATCCCAAAAAAGTTTGAAACCTCCACTTTATGTATTTTACTTGCTTGTGCCACTGCTCTCAGAAATATTTCCTCTCTTCCATCTTCTGATCCTTCAACCTCTTCCACCTCAAGCTCTTCTCTAGCTTCTTCATACTCATCCTCAGACTCTAGATTCCTCCGTAAACTAGCCAATGCATTCTGGATCTCGTTCCTCGTCTCATTCTTGAAATCCTCCATCATCTGATCTACCCTTTGGGGGTTCATCCTTCTAGATGACATCTCCTCCCTTGCCCTAGTGAACTACCTCAACTTGGCAATCTGACTGTTGGTTTCAACTGCCTTACACTCGGTGATCTATTAAAAACACTTGCAACCTGCCTTTACTTAGTGATCTATTCACCCAAAGGAACGCCTCAAGGTTTGCAACTACCTCTTCCACCAACCAGCTCATAATTATCTCTGATACCACTTGGTGCAACCATAATCTAGTGAGTCCTCAAAGAGAACAGACCAGATCATGCAACAAGAGTAACACAACGGAAGCAATAATAAAATATTGAAAGATCACAGAATTAGATCATATTATTGTCTTAGAACTTTTAGTAACCAACTAGTTATCATCATACAGTCATCATCGAACATTCGGTAATCAACTGGTTACATGCAGACTAACATGCCAGATTTAAATCCATCCAGAACTCCTAGGGTCATCCAGATCTCTATGTTGGCATTTGCATGAAGATTGCATTAATGATATGTTATGTTGTCATTGATGTCAATTAAACCGGTAATGATATTAATGATATTGTTGATATTGTCTTGTAACCAGTAGGAAGAGCTTTGCAAAAGTTATTGTAAACCTGTATGTAAGTTTGTGAGTTGAACGGGTAATCAGAGTAAGGGGTTAAACCCTTTCTATGTTATGTAACCGGTAAACCCTAGCATTTCTTTTTGTTAAACCCTACTATTTGTTTTTGTTAAACCCTAACTGATTAAGGTTGTTGAATTGGTTATGTTGGTTTATGATCTGATGTAGAGCGGTAATGATGATGACACATAAGGTCATTGTATGAAGACAAGTTCAAATTTTTTTGGTGCGTTTGTTTGTCTAGGGAAGGAACAAAATGTATTGCATATAATACAAAGCACGTGATGAGTTACTGAGCTCAATGAAGTGGTAATCAAGAAGCGGTTGAGGTTTTCTTGATTGATGTGATGAGATTGCTATGAAATCCAATGATCATGCTTATACCGACCCGTTTGTAATCTTGATGATGAGAGGATTAGATTTTTGTTGTGTTACCAACCTAATTGATTTGTATTTAAGGTTGATGAAGTTGTGTGGCAAGAGTTGGCAGAAATCAGTTGAGTGTGTGATTGCCTAACTGGAGAATGATGTGCAGTTTGAGTAAAGGCAGATAGAAGCTTAAATGGATCTAATCAAGGAAATGTAGTGCTATTCAGACAGATCAAGAAACTCATGTTGTTTCTGAACATTATAGCAAAATTGAAATCCCCTAACCGGGTAAGCTCTAACAAGCTTGGTTGCTTATTAAATCCTCTAACAAGGTGGTCCATTAGATTGGATTTTCAAATCCTCTACTGAGGTTACTCCTTACAGGGTATTTTCTTCTAACAAGGCATTTGTAGTCAATTCCTTAAATGGGTGATTCCTATCAGGATCAGTTCATAACAAGTTTTTATGTAAAAGCTTTAACATGCTAGGCTCCTAACAGGGCGAACTTCAGAAGAGTTCAAATATTTTTGTGTGAGTCTTATCTCACTGTGGTTTTTACCTATTTGGGTTTTCCACGTATAAATACTTCTGTCATGTGGTGAATGTTTTGTGGTTATGATCTTATGATTGATTTGATTAATTATTTCTGATAAGGCATGACAACCGGAAGTGTTGAGAAATGAAGCATTTGGATGTTTACAAGGTTGATGTTGTTTATTGTTAAGTTGCTATAACAGTCAACCGATATTCTTATGAGTATTGATCTTAACAGTGGTATTTAATTGATAAGTTTACTTTGTGAGTTTGAGCTTGATTTTGAGTTTGGGAAGTTTGTATCAATTTTTCTACTTTCTTATTCACCCCCCCCCCTCTCAGTAATCTATTAGATACTTATTCTTTCATCATACCATCAATTGGTATTAGAGCTTACCAAGTCCTCTAAGATCTAATCCTAACAACTTGAGGAAAAGATTTGCTAGATCATGATGAAGAAGGAAGGTCCAAAGTTCAACAAAGATAACTATAGGATATGGAGCGATAGAATGAAGATCTACATTAAGAGTATAGGAAGTCAGTATTGGGCTCATGTAGAAACTTAGTATATTGCACCTACTGGAACTCTGACTGATGATTAGAAGAAAGAACAACAAGAAAATCATCAAGCACTAGAAGCTATTATTAGTTCCCTGTCTGATGTTGAATATGTAGATGTTCATGGTCTTGAAACTGCATATGAAGTATGGAAAAAACTTGAAGATATTTATAGCGGTGATCAACATATTAAGATTGCTAAAGAGGAGAGTCTCAGAGGAAAGTTTGATGACATGAGGATGTCCGAAGGTGAGAATATCCAACAATATGGTCAAAGGATAAAAGAGATAGTACTAGGTGAAATTAAGAGTGCAGGAGGGAAAGTGGAAGATGCCATAGTAATCAGTAAGGTACTCATAACCTTGCTACCGATCTATGCTATTTGAGTTTTAGCTATTCAGGAGTTGAAGTCCATTGACAAAACTAAGGCAACTCTCTACTCCATCATTGGCAAGCTTACTTCCTTTGAATTCAACGGTTATGATGGTAGTTTACAAAAATCCGAGTCTGCATTTAGAGCTTCTATTTCTAACCCATCTGTGAGAAAAAGTAGAGATACAAGTCATGAAATATGAATCTAGATCCAGCAGAGATGTTGATGATGAAGACAGTTTAGTGGAGCTTGAAGCATTGTTGGCAAAGGCACTGGTAAATATAGAGGTAAACTACCTTTAAAATGTTTTTCATGCAACAAGATTGGCCACATAGCGGCTAATTGTCCTAATGGTGAAAATGAACACAAGAGAGACAAATTCAAGAAGGATAAGGGTAAAGGCAAGAGAGATTGTCTTATTGATATTGATAGTGGTATCACTGATGAAGAGTCTGATGATGATGCTAGTGAAGATATTGTGTTTGTATCTATTAAGGAAGAGATATCAAACTAGGATGGATAACTCTGATGATTGGATTATTGATAGTGGTTGTTCACATCATATGACTGGTGATCAGAGCAAATTTCTTTCCTTGAAAGAATTTGATGGCGGTGTAGTTAGATTTGGCAATGACTCACCCTGCATGGTTAAAGGTAAAGGACTCATTTCTCTTAATGGGAAGAGAAAAGAAGACGATGTCTACTGGGTTGAAGGTCTAAAGAACAATCTTTTGAGTGTGGCCCAACTTAATGATAAAGGATACCCACTAGAGTTTAAAAATGGTATGTGCAAAATCTTTGACAACAAAGGTGAATTGATTGCAACTGGGAAACAAACTAAAGGTAACCCGTTTCATCTCAATTCTTAAGTTAGCAACTATTTTATTTCAAAAATAGATGATAGCTGGCTTTGGCATAGGATATTTTGTCATTTAAACTTTGATAACATTGTTAAAGTGAGTAAGTCCAAGACGATGAGAGGTTTTCCTCAGTTAGACAAACCAGTTAATGCTCTTTGCAAAGAATGTCAGTTAGGAAAGATGACTTCTTCAACTTTCAAAAGCAATCCTCTTCAGCAGAGCACTTGTTAGATTTGGTTCATACAGAGCTTTATGGACCAATAAGAACAAAAAGCATTCAAGGTGATAGATATTTCATGATTCTCACTAATGATTGTTCAAAGATGATGAGGGTTACATTCTTGAAAGATATGTCTAAAGCTTTTGGAATGTTCAAGGCATTTTGGGCCTTAGCTAAGAAAGAGAGTGATAAGAAGATAAAATGTCTGAGGACGGATCAAGGCGGTGAATTTAGTTATGTCGAATTCACTAGGTACTAAGAAGAGAATGATATCAAATAAAAACTTTATGCATCAAGGACACCACAACATAATGGCATCGTAGAAAGAAACAACCAGTCAATTGTTGAAGATGCTAGGACAATGTTGATACAAGGAGGTGTAGCAAAAACATTTTGGAGAGAAGTTGTCAGCACAACTGTCTACACAATGAACAGGGTTCTGGTAAAGAGAGGTAAGGAAAAGAATCCTTATGAATATTGGTATGGAAGCTCACCTAATGTTAGCTATTTAAAAATATTTGGAAGAGAATGTTTTATTAAGAGAGGTGATTACATTAGTAAATTTGAGGCTAAGAGTGATGAAGACATATTTCTTGGCTATTCCACCAAGAGTAAGGGCTACAAATGTTTTAACAAGTGGACACAAAGAATTGTTGAGAGTGTTGATGTTCGAGTGGATGAATTTCCTGAAGTCTCAGAAGGAACCAGTTTAGAGAAAAAGGATGAAGATCCTTGCATTTTGTTTTTAGAACCAGAAATTGTGAAATCTGAAACTGGCAAAGAAAATTCTGATGCACTTGTCCAACTGGAATAGATAAATTCAGAAGAAGAAGATGACAAAGAATAAGCTGAACCTGAAGATAATGATCATGCTATTCCTGGATATGTGAGACTGAATCACAATCCTGAGCATATTATTGGAGATAAGGATGTCAAAGTACTAACTAGAAGAATAATTAGAGAGAATACTTGCATGATCTCCACCATTAAACCAAGAATTGCTAAGGAGGCATTTGGTGATGATTATTGGGTTAAAGCTATGGAGGAGGAATTGGATCAAATTGAGAAGAACAACACTTGGACCCTAGTACCCTGACCGGTAAATAAGAATGTTATAGGTACTAAATGGGTATACATGAACAAATTGAATGAAGATGGTGTTGTAGTTAGCAACACGGCAAGATTAGTGTGCAAGGGTTATGGTCAAGA
This sequence comes from Cryptomeria japonica, assembly GCF_030272615.1. Taxonomy (NCBI): domain Eukaryota; kingdom Viridiplantae; phylum Streptophyta; class Pinopsida; order Cupressales; family Cupressaceae; genus Cryptomeria; species Cryptomeria japonica. The sequence goes on from NC_081410.1 coordinate 416,599,557, forward strand.
GGAAGGAGCTGATTATGGAGAAAATTTTGCACCAGTAGCAAGACTAGAAGGTGTCAAAACTTTACTTGCATTTCCAGCCCATAAGAAGTTCAAGGTATATTAGATGGATGTTAAGTCTGCATTTTTGAATGGGATATTGGAAGAAGAGGTATATATAGAGAAACCAGATGGTTATGCGTTGAATAGTGAGAAAGACATGGTATGCAGATTGCATAAGGCTTTATATGGATTAAAGCAAGCACCCAGAGCATGGTATGAAAGGCTTCATACACATCTAATGAAGATAGGCTTTTTGAGAACCAGTGATGATAGTAACATATATCTCAAGTCTGAAGGAGATGAAATACTGGCTAGTGAAGTATTTGTTGATGATATTATATTTGGAGGTAATGATGTCATGAGAAACAGTTTTGCAGATGAAATGAAAAATGAATTTGAAATCTCTTTAGTACGGAAAATAAAAAATTTCATAGGCTTGCAGATACATCAAATGAAGAATGGTATTTTCATTACATAGTCTAAATATGTGAAAGAGGTTTTGAAGACATTTGGAATGAGTGAATGTAAACCAGTTGGGACACCAATGGTTACAGGTTGTAAGTTGTCCAAGGAAGATGAATCTAAATTTGTTGATGAGAAGGGATACAGGTCAATGATTGGCAAGTTACACTATGTTGTTTACAACAAACTAAACATTGCCCATGTAGTTGGCATAGTTGCTAGATTCCAGAAGAATCCTAAGGAGACACAACTAATAGAAACTAAGAGAATATTTAGATACTTGAAAGGTACTGTTGACTATGGATTATGGTATCCATATGGAGGAAACTTTTATTTGAAGGCATACACAGATGCTGATTAGGCAGGAAATGTTGATGACTAGAAAATCACAACCAGTGGAGTATTTTTTCTTGGAGGAAGGCTTGTTTCATGGAGTAGTAAGAAGAAGAGTTGCACTTCACAATCTACTGCTAAATCTGAGTATGTTGCAACTTATATGAACTACACACAGGCTATTTGGATGAGGCACATTTTGTAAGGTTTAAAGATGAAGATTTAAGAACCTATAAAGATCTTATGTGATAACACAAGTGCCATAAATATTTCTAAGAATCCTATTTCGCACGCACAAACTAAGCACATTGAATTGAGATATCATTTCTTGAGGTAAAAATTTCAGTGTAAAGATGTTATCTTAGAGCATGTTTCTAACAAGGAATAGCTTGCGTATATTTTTACCAAACCTTTGCCTAAGACTACTTTTGAGTATCTTAGAAGTTAGTTGAACATGATGTTGACTACATCAGTCCTTGAAACGCTTGCAAAATTTTACAATGGATGTATTCCATAGGGGGAGCATCAAGTTGTAGTATGTTGTTGATGCACAGTGAAATTTTGATATTACATGTTTTACTTTCAATTTGGTATTGTTGTCAAAGGGGGAGAAGAAGTATGTGATTACAAGAAGGAACACCAGTGATAGACTGAAGGCAGAGAGAGAGAGCATGTGAATACTTGGTAATGTAAACCAGGATTCCTATTCACATTCACAACAACAAAGAAATGGTGTTGATATTTTGTATTGCCATCAATCCCAAAGGGGGAGATTGTTGGCATTTGCATGAAGATTGCATTAATGATATGTTATGCTATCATTAATGTCAATTGAACTGGTAATGATATTCATGATATTGCTGATATTGTTGTTATTGTTGATATTGTCTTGTAATAGGTAGGAAGAGCTTTGTAAAAGTTATTGTAAACCGGTATGTAAGTTTGTGAGCTGAACCGATAATCAGAGTAAAAGGTTAAACTCTTTCTATGTTATGTAATCGGTAAACCCTACCAGTTATTTTTGTTAAACCCTAACTGATCAAGGTTGTTGAATTTTTTGATGAATACTAAGAGGGGGGGGTGAATTAGTATGCCAAAAATATTTCCACTTAAACACTTTACAAGACTGATAGTAAACCAGTAAAATAGTTTAGCAGACAAACCAGTTAGCACACATGCAAACCAAATAGCAAATAATGCATTCACCCACAAAAGCACAAACACCATAACACATGAGATTTTGACATGGAAACCCAAATAGGAAAAACCACGGTGAGATGGAACTCACAAGTAACTATTTGTAGAATAGGAACCAGACCGGTTAAGGTCTTACAATGTTCTTTACTAGAACAGATCCTATTAGGAATCTCAATCTCTGTTAGGAGATAAGTTCAATTAAAGACTACCTTGCTAGAGGATTTTAGATCCACAGATGTGCACCACCTTGTTAGAGGATTTACAAAAGGCTTTTGGGCCTACCCAGTTAAGGGCTACAGACTTGTCAAAGATGTGAGTAATCAACAAGTGTTTGATCTAGCTAGTAGCATAGACTGCTTGGTTAGATCCTTGATAGCTCATTCTTAATGCACTCCAGCATTACTTCAGTCTTCTACACATTCATATTCTCTCCAACTCCTCAACCACCTTAAACCCTAGCAACAACATAAAATTTTGCTACAACCACATCAACAACCTAAAACCCTAGACATGATGTCCTTATAAAGGAATCTGATTTCATGTCAGTCCAATAGGATTACATTACAATTTCCTAGGTTCAATGAACCTGGACATAGTTGGCAACACGACACAAAAGCACCGTTAAAGTGTCGGCACCGTCAAACAATCGGTGGATGGTAACTCATCACAAAATGTCAGTTGGTAATTCATCACAGAGTATTACCAGTTCATACAAAATGTCAGTTTCTGGTTTGACAAAAATGAAGACTGGTAAAAATGTGTTATGTCGCTTTAATCCCTTGTACCGCTCGGGGTCTACGAACCGCTTGGGGTCAACATGCCGCTTGAGATCGGGAAACACATTCTGCAAAACACCAATAGTCTAAAGACTATAATACAACATACCGGTTGGAACAAATATCGGTTGTGCTCTAACTCATACATATAAAGAGGATCTCAATGCAAGTTTGTGTCCATCAATGACAGTCACACCATAAACATAAAAAATGCCAACATTGGTTATGTTGGTTTATGATCTGATGTTGAACAGTAATGATGGTGACACATGAGGTCATTGTAGGAAGACAAGTTCAAAGTGTTTTGGTGTGTTTGTTTGTCTAGGGAAGGAATAAAATGTAATGCATATAATACAAAGTGTGTGATGAGTTACTAAGCTCGATGAAGTGGTAATCAAGGGCGGTTGAGGATTTCTTGATTGATGTGATGAGATTGCTAGGAAATCCAATGGTCATGCTTATACTGACCTGTTTGTAATCTTGATGATGAGAGGATATATTTTTGTTGTGTTACCGACCTAATTGATTTGTATTTAAGGTCGATGAAGTTGTGTGGCAAGAGTTTGCAAGAGTTGGTAGAAATTAGTTGAGTGTGTGGTTGCCTAACCGGAGAATGAGTCTGCAGTTTGAGTAAAGGCAGATAGAAGCTTAAATGGATCTGATCAAGCAAATGTAGTGTTATTCAGACAAATCAAGAAACTCGTGTTGTTTTCTGATAATTACAACATAATAGAAATCCCCTAACCGGGTAAGCTCTAACACTTACTTATTAAATCCTCTAACAAGGTGGTCCATTAGATTGGATTTTCAAATCCTCTACTGAGGTTACTCCTTACAAGGCATTTTCTTCTAACAAGGCATTTGTAGTCAATCCCTTAACTAGGTGATTCCTAATAGGATCAGTTCTTAATAGAACTTTTTGTAAAAGCTTTAACAAGCTAGGCTCCTAACAGGGCAAACTTCAGAAGAGTTCAAATATTTTTTTGTGAGTCTCATCTCATTGTGTTTTTTACCTATTTGGGTTTTCCACGTATAAATAATTGTGTCATATGGTGAATGTTTTGTGGTTATGATCTTATGATTGATTTGATTAATTATTTCTGATAAGGCATGATAACCGGAAGTGTTGAGAAATGAAGCATTTGGATGTTTACAAGGTTAATGTTGTTTACATATACCATACTGGTTGGAACAAATACCGGTTGTGCTCTAACTCATACATATAAAGAGGATCTCAATGCAAGTGTGTGTCCATCAATGACAATCACACCATAAACATAAAAAATGCCAACAATCTTCCCCTTTGGCATTGATGGCAACTCTTAGGAAAATAAAATTTTGACATCTAAGTGTTTTACAACAAAATCATGCCATTAGCAAAATTGCTCCCCCTAAGCATATACACTATCCCTTTGATAATACAATGTATAACAATTTTCCATAAAGAGCATAAACATTGAGATATTCAAAGCATATATCAAAATTTTGATTACCAGATACTTCTCCCAAATAGAATTCTTCTCCCCCTTTGCCAACAATGAAAAAGTATAGCTGAACAACCCTATTTTCATTTGATATTAAAATAATAAAAGTTTATGACAATAAGGAATAATACTTGTCAAAAACAGATTTAAAGTCCTGCAAGAATTGTTTCATCGATAAAGACTAGGACTCAAGTAGGGAGGTGGCTACTTCTTTCTCTGTCTGCATCTGGGAGACCTGTTCTTCTATGGCATTGATTGTGCTCATCTCCTGTGTCACTGTTAAGGCATCCAAGTTTAGATAGCACTTCTGAAGAATTTGCAATTGTGGAAGTAGAACCAGTTGTAGTTCCTGCAAATCTCTAGACTGGGTGCTGATCTCTTGCTCCATTTTTGCTGACTGGATGTTAAAACAGTGAACGGTTTGTCCATAAGTTGTAAAGGAATCATAAGGTGGCTTGAATGTGCTCATGTAGGACTACAAGTCCATTTGAAGCTTTTTCTTCTGAGCTAGCACATCATCATAGAACAGATGGGGTTGGCAGATCTTGTTGAGTAGCAGATTCCCCTCATCCAGAGCGTCCCTTATATCCTTTTGTTCTTTCTTCAGTTCAGACCGAAGCTCATTCAACTTCTTCACCAGAGCTATATTAAGAGCTTTTTGATGCTCCTTCTTGACATTTGCCTCTACTTCCTAATCTAGACTCTGCACTTGATCATCCACTACTATGCATAGGAGCTTTAGTTTGGCTAGTGATGATTCACTGTTGGGAAGGTTAGTACCGGGTATCAAACCAGTAAGAGTGTCCACAGCCGCTTGAATTACATCCTGCTTCTTCTTCCTCTGTATGTTTTCAAGTCGTTCTTGGGGAACTTTGATACTCTGCATCAACTCCATTTCACTTGCAGACTGGAGGTTGATAGGACTGGTGAGGTCAGCCGGTTTGGCTTGAATACTGGTTGCCTTCAGAGTCTCCATCTGGATTCTCTTTGCCGCTTCTCTTTCCTTATCCTCTTCTACTTTCTTCTTCTCTGCGTCTCTTCTCATCTCCTCTTCTTTGTCCTCCTCAACCTTTTTCTTTTCTACTTCCTTCTTCTTCTTCTATTCCTTATCTTCCTCTTCCTTCTTCTTCCTCTCTGCTTCCTTCTTCTTCTCCTATTCCTTATCTTCCTCTTCCTTCTTTTTCTTTTCATCTTCTTGCTTCTTTTTCTGTTCTTCATCCTTCTTCTTCTTCTGCTCTTCATCTTTTTTCTTCTTCTCTTCTTCATCCTTTTTCTTCTTCTCTTCTTCATCTTTCTTCTTCTTCTCTTCTTCACCCTTTTTCTGCTTCTCTTCTTCATCCTTTTTCCTCTGCTCGGCCTCTTCCTTTGCCGCTTCCTATCTATCCTCGACTTGCTTATCAACTTGTTTAGCTTGTTGCTCCTATCCCGTTGCCTCAGATGGTGTTTCCTAAGTAACATCCTCTACGTCCAGAGCATCGACATCAATGGTGTCGATTGGTTCAACAATCGAATTTCCTTCATCATCAAATACTTCGTCCGGTTTGGATATAACCGATTCTTTTTCAACTTGCTGGTTGGCTAGACGTGCTTTGTGAGACTGGACAGTGGTTGTCATATACTGATGAGTGTCTTTTTTGACATCATCAACTCTACCTTCTAACAGCTAGAGTCTTCTTCTTCTAGTGAAGAATAGTCCTTTATTTTGGTTAGTAACATCAAATAATTCAGAATTTGACAGGTCGGGAAAGTATTGTGCAAAAAATTTCTCCCTAATTTCCTATTCCTTCTCTATGGCAATGCGCCATCTATTATCTAATGACTTATATAAAGAATCTGGTGTCTAAGGTTTAATCTCTGAGGGCGATCGATCATTAACACATAAATACTGAATTATTTCCTTTTCAACCGCTTCCTTTTCATCATCATTAAAGTCATCAAAAAACTCAATTAAGTCATGTAGCACTTTTCTCCTAACATTCTTTATTGTTCTTTGACAATGTGTCAAAGGTTTATAGGAAGAGATATCTATATTTACCGGTGCAGATGATGCTGGTTCATTCTTTGTCTTTCTCTTTGCTTGACGTGTTTTCTTTGGTTTTTCCTCAGAGACAGTTTCTTCTAAGTATGGAGAGGTATTCCTTGTTTTCCTCTTTCTCTCAAACACTTTTGCAGGTGCCGATTCCGGTTTCTTTTTGGTTAGTGACCGCTTCGTCACTTTTGGAGTTGCAGTAGTAACCGGTGCAGATGCTGCAGGCACTGCCTTTGCCTTCTTCACTGGAGGTTCTTTTCCTTTCTTTGTAGAGGGTTCCTCGACTAGTGTAACCCTTTCTAGATAGGTTCTGGTCCTCTTTGCCTTAGGATCAATAGGTGAGGCAATAAGGGTAGAGGCATACCCTTCCAGCATATCGTACATCACCTCATAGCCCATTGGCTCCACTTCTTCCTGTCTGGGCTCAACAACCTCCATTATGCATTTATCCACTTGGATGGTGAAATAGATATCATCTTCATATTTCTTGATGATGTCACCTAATATCCTCATTCTTTGGCTCATTTTCCATCTGAAATCATCAAAATACTTGTTCAGAATATCAGGGTAACTGGTTCTAAATGCTTGAATGCTTTCCTTAATTTGCTTGGTCACTGGTTGGTCAGTAGACCACTGGACATCTCCTACTCCTGAAAAGTAGCCTTGGAAATAGAAGAACAACCCAACCAATAGTTGTCAAAACTTGAACCTTAGTGCATTATCCTGTTTGATCGACTTCAGATTCAATAGGAGTTATCTCTGCATATCGGTGCACAGGTCAAATGATGCATCCTCCTTTATCATCCGGTAAGCGACATTTACCACTGCAACAGATACAGTTAATTCGATTGGCAGAGAATGTCCAGTAGCCTATCACCATGTAGGCATACTTAACTATATCATCCTTGATAGAATTGACTGTCATGCCTTGTGAGTCGCTCACTGAACCAGTGAGCTTGGACATTTCAGCTTTGCTTACTGTCCTTAGGGTTGGCACTTCCCCTGTGTTGTAGAAACTAGTGACTGCATGAATTGCCTACAGTGTGATATCATGTGTTCTCTCCAGGTACATCTTGTCACCATGGACTCTACTCAGAATTATCCTTATATGATCCTCTATGAAATCCTCCAGGAAGTAAACAGCATTGTGGAGCTTCTTCTCCAAAATATTATACTTCGGTTTGATCTTCTTATCTTTTCCACAAAATAAACCTAATTGGGAGTGGATAGCTAAAGACCCTAGGTCTTCAATCTTGCAATCTATGTAGTCAGAAATTCCCTCTTCTACTATCACACCAGCAAGAACTTGTGATAGGGCATTATACTTAGAATTTTGTTGAATAAAACTTGCAGACTCGACAGATGCACTAGAACTGGTATGAGATGCGGAAGCTATGATAGAAATTTTAAGAACTTGAGAAATACCTTTTGAAACACGTGAATTTAGGGCTTGCAGATTCTCCTTCACTTCACACTCCATCGGTTGCTGAATCACCGCTTTGTGTTCTCCACTTGACCGTTTGCAGTTTGAATTTGAATCTCCTTCGCGGTTTCTCAATTTCTCAAAATCTCAGCTCAAATCACCTTTTCGTCTCTCTGCTCTTTGAAAAACTTTTCTTCGCTCGAAAACTAATAGTGAGAAATGATTTGAAAAATTCTTTTAAGCATATTCCTCACCTACCATCATTAATGCTCCTCCATTAGGGCGTAAACCCTAATTTGCCTTTTTTTTTTTTACTGTTTCCGGTCCTCTGCCAAATGATAGGTATCACATACCGGTTAAGGTCTTTTACCGGTGTAAACCGAGGGTTTGAAACATTTTACCGTTTGCTCCCCCTAAGCTTTTCTGAAGCTTAGTTTGTCAGTTCTGTGATTTCCATACTAGGTGCAGAAATCGATTCCTCTTGTAACACAACTGGTTTCTTCTTCCAGGTTTTGTTCATGTTCGCCTGAACAGTGTCAACATCAATGTTTCCTTCCGGAGTGACCAGTATATCATCAGATATGTTCTTTCTTGATCTATAGAATCTGGCAATGTGACCTGGTTTGTTGCAGTGATAGCAGACCAATCCAGGTGCTCTCCAAGGTCCATTGTTCATGTTTCCATTCTTTCTTCTGCATGTTGTAGCAGTGTGACCATGACCATGATAGACCATATAGTTTGCTCTCCATCCGGTTGCCGCTTGATAGCCACCGCTTCTTTGTTGATGATTGAAGGCATTAAACCGGTTGTGATTCCTGTTCACAAAAGGTTCAGGACTAGCTCCTTGGGTCCTCTGAGGATATCTATCAATGTTGTTCATAACTGACCTGCATTCAGATGCTTTATGCCCATACTTGTTGCATGCATAACAGTTACCATTGAATCTATAGGATCCAGGCTTATCATTTAGGAAATAAGGAAAATTTTTGTAAGCCCTACTCCTACACACATTTGCAGTATGTCCTTCTTTAAGACAGTTGAAGCAAATAGGTTTAAACTTTTGCTTACCTTTATCCTTTGATGATGGTTGTTTCTTTGATGTTCCAACATTTGTACCAGAGGTCTCACCTTCCTCATGAACAGAATAACCAAGTCCATTTTGGTAGATTCAAGCTTTTGCTCTAGCTTGACAGTACTCTTGTTGAACTTAGCAAGTATTTCCTTTAACTCAGAGAGTTCTTTGGAAATATCAGCATTTGTTTCCAACAGGTTTTCATTCTCAGAGATGGCAATGTTCAGTTCTCCTTGCATGTCTTCCTTTTCCACTTTGCTTGCATGGAGTTGAGTAGTTAGGGCACTGATCTCTTGTTTCAGCTTGGAGATCTCATGATCTCTTTCTTTCACTAGATCTTCATCTTTCCTCTAGTTCTCAAGCTCTTGGCACATCCAGATAGTCAGTCCTTCCAATTCCTTTCTCAGGTTGGAGTTTGATTCATTCAACTTATTTACTTCTGCAATTAGGGCTTCCATGTCTGCTTCATCTAAAGAACTATTTTCAGATAGCTCCATTAGCTTTTATGCATGTTCTCTCCTTTTTGCTTGAGATGCCTTGTATTTGACCATAAGATCATCATAGGCTTGCTCAGACTAAGTGAGCCGATGAGTAAGTTCCCTTATAGAGTATTCCCCCATATCTCTTTCCAAGTGGTTAAACTTATAGAAAGGTAGGCTCTGATACCAATTGATGAATACTAAGAGGGGGGGGGTGAATTAGTATGCCAGAAATCTTTGCACTTAAACACTTTACAAGACTGACAGTAAACCGGTAAAACAGTTTAGCAGACAAACCGGTTAGCACACATGCAAACCAAATAGCAAATAATGCATTCACCCACAAAATCACAAACACCATAACACATGAGATTTTGACGTGGAAACCCAAATGGGAAAAACCACGATGAGATGGAACTCACAAGTAACTATCTGCAGAATAGGAACCAGACCGGTTAAGGTCTTACAATGTTCTTTACTAGAATAGATCCTGTTAGGAATCTCAATCTTTGTAAGGAGATAAGTCTGATTAAAGACTACCTTGCTAGAGGATTTTAGATCCACAAATGTGAACCACCTTGTTAGAGGAATTACAAAAGGCTTTTGGGCCTACTCGATTAAGGGCTATAGACTTGTCAAAGATGTGAGTAATCAACAAGTGTTTGATCTAGCTAGTAGCACAGACTGCTCGATTAGATCCTTGATAGCTCATTCTTAATGCACTCCAGCATTACTTCAGTCTTCTACACATTCATATTCTCTCCAACTCCTCAACCACCTTAAACCCTAGCAACAATAGAAACTTTTGCTACAACCACATCAACAACCTAAAACCCTAGACATGATGTCCTTATAAAGGAATCTAATTTCATGTCGGTCCAATAGGATTACATTATATTTTCCTAGGTTCAATAAACCTGGACATACTTGGTAACACGACACAAAAAGCACCGTTAAAGTGTCGGCACCATCAAACAATCGATGGATGGTAACTCATCACAAAATGCCGGATGGTAACTCATCACAGAGTATTACCGGTTCATAGAAAATGTCGGTTGCTGGTTTGACAAAAATGAAGAGTGGTAAAAATGTGTTATGCCGCTTTAATCCCTCATAGCGCTTGGGGTCAACATGCTGCTTCAGATCGGGAAACACATTCTGCAAAACACCTATAGTCTAAAGACTATAATACAACATACTGGTTGGAACAAATACCGGTTGTGCTCTAACTCATACATATAAAGAGGATATCAATGCAAGTGTGTGTCCATCAATGACAATCACACCATAAACATCAAAAAATGCCAACATTGGTTATGTTGGTTTATGATCTGATGTTGAACGGTAATAATGGTGACACGTGAGGTCATTGTATGAAGACAAGTTCAAAGTGTTTTGGTGTGTTTGTTTGTCTAGGGAAGGAATAAAATGTATTGCATATAATACAAAGTGTGTGATGAGTTACTAAGCTCGATGAAGTGGTAATCAAGGACGGTTGAGGATTTCTTGATTGATGTGATGAGATTTCTATGAAATCCAATGGTCATGCTTATACCAACCTGTTTGTAATCTCGATGATGAGAGGATTGTATTTTTGTTGTGTTACTGACCTAATTGATTTGTATTTAAGGTCGATGAAGTTGTGTGGCAAGAGTTGGCAGAAATTAGTTGAGTGTGTGGCTGCCTAACCGGAGAATGAGTCTGCAGTTTGAGTAAAGGTAGATAGAAGCTTAAATGGATCTGATCAAGCAAATGTAGTGTTATTCAGACAAATCATGAAACTCCTGTTGTTTTCTAACAATTACAACATAATAGAAATCCCCCAACCGGGTAAGCTCTAACATGCTTGGTTACTTATTGAATCCTCTAACAAGGTGGTCCATTAGATTGGATTTTCAAATCATATACTGAGGTTACTCCTTACAAGGTATTTGCTTCTAACAAGGCATTTGTAGTCAATCCCTTAACTAGGTGATTCCTAATAGGATCAGTTCTTAACATAACTTTTTGTAAAAGCTTTAACAAGCTAGGCTCCTAATAGGGCAAACTTCAGAAGAGTTCAAATATTTTTTTGTGAGTCTCATCTCACCGTGTTTTTTACCTATTTGGGTTTTCCACATATAAATACTTGTGTCATGTGGTGAATGTTTTGTGGTTGTGATCTTATGATTGATTTGATTAATTATTTCTGACAAGGCATGATAATTGGAAGTGTTGAGAAATGAAGCGTTTGGATGTTTACAAGGTTAATGTTGTTTACTGTTAAGTTGCTATAACAATCAATTGGTATTCTTATGAGTATTGATCTTGACAGTGATATTTCATTGATAAGTTTGCTTTGTGAGTTTGAGTTTGGGAAGTTTGTATCAGTTTTTGTAGTTACTAATTCAGCCCCCCTCAGTAATCTACCAGATACTTATTCTTTCATCATACCATTACTCTAATCATGAATCTAGAATCTCATACTCATCGAATGCCTATAAATGATCACATAAAACCATACATATACCCTCTATAACATCTAGAAAGACCCAAAATAGATCCACACGCCAATAAACCACTCTGGAAAAGAAGAAATCTCCAACTGGTAAGCCCAAAACTACTCCAGATCCTAGAAATAGTCAAATCGGAAGCAATATCTTACCGAAAAGAATCCAAATGATCTGATAATTTGGAATTAAGCACAATAACAACCTAGAAACCAAAAATATGATCTGCAATGAAATGCAAGAAACTACCCGAACATACTAGCAGGAACTCACAAAACTACACACTGAATTGAACAAGATCTAAACAAAAAGAAATATTTTTGGTTGATGCAAGATTGCTCAAAGACTGGGGTTTCTCCTGCATCAGATACCTGACAATCCCTTACAAAATATCAACTACCCAATCCTAAATGCAAACATGCCAAACATCAGGGTCACTCTTAAATTCAAAATGCACACTAGGCTCGATTCAAACTCTATCCCCACCCATAATGGACAACACAACAAACACAAAAATAAGACAAAGACAAGCCAAAAACTTAACACTTATTACAACTAGCTGAAAAAAAAGAGTTGCTAATAGTGTATTTGAAAGTATCACCTTTAAAAAAGAAGAAGCATATGAGAAATAATTAAAACTTCACTCCCATAAATTATAATCATGCCGTCCAATTCCACCAATACTTGATGATAATTTTTGGCAAGATTTTTTTGCCTTCTCACTTTTACCCCAAGAAAAAAACACTAAAAAATAATTATTTTGAAAGGCTTCGGTCATATCAACATTAACTCTGCACAAAAATTGATAACATCTAGTTATCATGAAGTCATCTTTGGAAAGAGCCACATAAACTTGTCATGTACGGGGGAGCTAGTGCATCAAATTGATAATGTGATGCTCCCACCAAAACATAATACCAACGCCTCTATCTCTTAAAACCCAAGTCCATATCATCTATAACCCCCAATTATAGTCTCCCATGACCTTATACATCAATGTCCTTGTCATCAAGAGACACTTTTTCCACCAAGTCAAAAGCCAAGAGTAGCTCGGGCCCCACACACTATGCCCCCTCATCATCATGGCCCACAAAACTGAGGTCCATGGTATCAACATGGGCCCTTGTTCTCTTGTGACTTACTGAGTGGTGGTTAAGTAGTAAATTTTGTTGTCTATTTTAAAAATGTCATTTAAGGAGACAAAATAGATTTAAAGTCAACACTGTAATTATATTAAAACTAAAAATATTTTTATATTGATTTGTCCTACCACCTAACAATACAAAATGACTATTAATAGAGTTGAAAATTGATTCAATGAATTAAATGCATTGCACATATAGTTTACAAAAAAAAGATAAATTAAATTTTAGTTTTACATAGCTACTCTCGACACGAACTAATAGAAATAAAAATAAAAATATGTGACAAATTTATTTCATTACTTTAATTAGAAAATTAAATGTAGGCCATAAGATTGTTGCTCGTTCTTTTTGTTCTTGAAGGAACACAATTAGGTCACTGAGAGGCGGGGGGTGAATCAATGAATCTTTAAAATTTAAATCCAATTGTGCAAACACTAATTATGCAAAGAGATTGAAAGCACATGCACACAAATACAATCCACACAACACAAAGTATACGAGGAAAACCCACTGTGGGGAAAAACCTTGGTGAGAAAAGTTGTTAGAGTCTACTGCTCCAGCCTCACAATGAAATTTCTGATTACAATATATTTTTGGGCCTCAACCCAAGGAGAACAAACCCTTGACTTTTGAGCACCTACTCAAGGAGCACCTAGCCCTACTCTGAGCACCCACTCAGAGAATTACAATGACTCAATGATATTTTTTGATACAATGAAATTCCTTGTTAGAAATGGATTTTGTAACCCTTGGACTCTAATTGACATACAAACACTAATTCGCTCTTATGTTGTCTCTTTGATATCTTCTCTGCCTTCTATATTTTGCTACACTTCACAATATTTATCTTTGTGTCTTCTATGAATCTCTCTTATTATTTCTCTTCTTCTCTTCATATTCTCTTCACTTTTTTTAACCTCCACTTAGCTCGAACTCTACTATATTTTAGTTTAGCATACACACCTTCTCAAAATGCACGCCTTTGTTTATTCAGCACTAACATTGTCTCTTTTCTCTCTATCTGCTATTTTTCTTCTTCTCTACTCACTTCATTATCTTTGTTAGCTCTCCTTACTCCACTACTCCTACATCACATAAAAAAATCCCTTCTTTTCACTCATCTTTGCTCATGCATGATTTTTCCTCCAAAATAAATTCAAAACTTTATCTTCTCGAGATTCTAATAAATTATATCTATAGGTTGATTAGATTCTCTGTACATTATTTTCCATCAGATATCCATCATTCATAAATGCATTCTCTTGGAAACCTTATGTATTCTAATTATACTTCTGATATTGGATTAATATACCTAGTAATCTTCGGTTTGGTAGATTTCCTCGAGCCTCACAACTGACTGCAAATTGACTTCCATAAATACAGCTTCATCCTATCTTGACCTGCTCTGAATGGATAGAAAACAACCTCATTTATGTTCTCCAACACTGCATGAAAAAGCTTCTATCATTCAAATGCACATTCATTTGTTTAGAGAGCTCCACGTCTTCATATTGATCATCCATGTCATCTAGTCTTCATTAGTCAACTGCCCAAGTGGACAAAACACCAATCAGGTTGCATTCATGGTGTCAAAATTATCTTATTCGATCAAATTATGCATATAGGGTTTTATCGCTATGACAGTGTGTTGTCACAATAAAAAAAAGTTCTTATTGTTGTAGCATGAAGAGTCTACAAGGCCGATTTAGAGTCATGGCGAAGTGCCATGTTACACTGTGTAGTGTCATAAAATTATGACCCTAGCAATTTTTTACTACATTAGGGTCCTCACGCATGCAAGTTCAAATCCTCTAGCCTAATCGGAGATGGAAGATTGCTTAGCTTGCGAAAACAGCTTCTTCCTTGGCCTCTGCATCACCCCGTACACACTCTTCCCTAGAAAGAGGGGTAGGATAGGGGTGTGGCACCTTTTTCCTCCCTTGGACAAGGGCATGGTGCACTTTTCCTCCTAGGACAGGGGTGTGGCACCCTTGCCTTTGCCCTATTTTGGGGCAGGACCCTTCCTAGAGCATGCATTGTGGGTTGTGCCTTGGGCGGGAACCTCCCCCGATGTCGGCCCATGATGAAATTCAAATCCACTAGCATGTATTTAAGGGGGCATTCATCCTCTCATTTGCATAATTTGGATGGGTTGAAGTTGGATCTGTTCAAGCGATCAAGCATTCAAGCATTCTTTTCTAACATTGAGCATTCTCAAGTCTCCCTTCAAGGCTAGGTGTTGCATTCAAGTCAAGGATTCAACCATTGAAGAGGAGATTGATTTCAACATTCAATCCCACTCAAGCATTTCTATCAACATTTCCATCGCAACCTCCCTTGAGGTGATTTACAATTCAGTCTTTCATTTACATCTACTTGCAAGTAATTTCTCTCATTACTTGGTTAATTCCAAAACTGGGGTTTGACCTAAAGGCAAACCCCCAAACCCAACCCATTTTCCTCTCTTTTCTGTGTGTAGGTTGTAGGTGCATAGCTGTACTTTCGGATTTAGGATTCATTTGTAGAGGCAAAAAAACCCTTTTCATTTCATACATTTTTCAGAGGATCGTGTACATTCTCGCCACGGTCCGAGCAACTTTTCCTCAAATTCGTAGGGTGACTTCATCTCAACATATTACTGCCTGAACCAAGTGCATAGCTTCATCCCATATTCCGATCTCAAGTTATAATCAATTCTTTGTCACTTTTGCACTACATAATTCAATCAATTTCCTTTCCAAATCAAGCAAGGAAGAGGGGATCAATTTAGCATTCCCAATTCATTCAGAATTCAATCTACCATCTTTGTGTGGAGAGATTGAATTTAGTGAATTATCCTCCCCTCTTCCTAATGTAATGGTGAAAAGTGTTTGAATGGTAATCGATAGCAAAAATCCCATCTCTTTAAGGGAAAGGGTAGTTTCTTCCTTCTTGATTTATCATTCACCATTTTCCCACCATTACATTTTGGTGAACCCGACATCTTGCATGCTTTCCTTTGAACAACATTGCATATTTTTCATTTACTAGTTTTCTGCAAACTTAGTGGTTAAATCATTAAAAACACCAATTTTTTTACAATTAAAATTGAACTTGTGATTTCTAAAATATGCTAGTGGTTATCTTAGATCTGAAAATTGTTGTGTTTGTCAAATTCAATTTCCTCTTTGTCTTGTTCGATTTGCAATTAACATTTACAAAATTAAGAGGTTACTTGCTAAAACCTTAATTTTCAAAAATCATCTTGAACTTGTGCAAAAATTGGATTTCCATTTAATTTTTAGATTTCTGATTGTTCTCATATTTGTCTTCAATTCTACAATTCAAATTTTCAATTTCCCACCTTTTTCCCAAAATTCAAATTTCAAAATTAAGTGGTTAGGTCATCAAACCCTAATTTTTAAAATTAATTGGATTTTGTGTGAATTTCAAATCAATTTCATTTACATTCATATTTTTAAACATTTTCCAAGGTGTCCCTATCCATTAGGTTTGACCCTTTTCAAAATTGCAATTCAATTCCTCTTTTTTTCAAAACCCTAATAGGGTCCTATTTTCACATTTGCGCCTTCATTTCGCCCATCTAGAGATCGTAAAATTCCCCAATTTTTGGGGGTTAGCTTTAAAATCATCGTAGTATCTATCCCTGATTTTTTTTTAAAGAGTTGGTCAGACCATGTGCGTTTTGACCACGATCCTCAGTTTTTTTCCCAAAAATTTGGGAGATTGTTATGACTATATTTAATAGCCTAAATCCAGAAGATTGGCTAATTTTATCGATTTTTTATCCCTCCAGAATCGGAAATACCTTCAAAATTCAACATTTCAACTTTCAAGAATTTTTTAAAAAAAAATTAAGAGGTTAATTGCCTTGATTTTAAAAATTCTGATTTTAAAATTAAGTGGCATTCCCTTGGCCCTAATTTTAAAGTTTCAAATTCCTTTCATTTTTGGGAATTTTGTCATTCCCTTCTTCCATCAAAGTTCAAATTGTGTAGTCATTATTTTTTAAATTTTGTATTACTCAATTTTGTAAGCTTTGTTCCAAAATTCAAAATTCAAATTTTCCCTCTAGTGCATGAGTTTTACCACTATTAGTCCTACGTATCCTATCCCCATTAGATGAAGCATTAGAATTATGGCTTCCCAAGGTTTAATTACCAAGGAGATGGAGCCTAATTTGGGTGACTTCTTTAATGAGGATCATGTTAATTCTTCCCATCCTAATCATGTGCCTATTCACCCCATTGATGGATCCCATGATGAAGAAGAAGCTTTAACTAGGGTTTCTTTAGATCAACTTTCTACATTGGACAATCAATTTGAGAACTTTCAACAATGGATATCCCAATAATACCCTAATAGTGAAGATCTTCCATTAATTGAAGGTCTTAAACACATGCTTCAAAGATGATAAGAATGGAATTGATATATTGTGTGGCATTGCACATATTGTTGATTCTAATGTCATGCCTATCAAGAGTTGTGCCGAAACCCTAGGTTACTCACAACCTACAACACAAGTCAATTCTTCTATTCCTTTGAGTACTCCTATGACTAGTATTCCTACTTTCACATCCAACATCATGGCTACTTCAACTCAAAATTTCATTCCTACAACCATAGGTCATGGGGGCAATCCCTCTTCATTATCTAATCCTCCATCATTACCTATGACTTCCATGAGTGTTCCTATTAATCCTCAACCAATCAGTGTGACACAAGGGGGCAATTCCTTCAACAACTTTATTCCTCCTTTAAGTGTCCCTTTCCCTACCCAATCATCACCTATGCTTATTTATCATGATGTCCCACCACCTTATTCTCAGCCCATGCCTTCTTTCAATAACATCACAACACCTTCTCAATCACCTATGTCTAACATCAATTCTTCTACTGAAATAACAATCAACAATCTTCTCAAACCGTGTCTTCCTTACAACAACAAATTGCTTCTATGAGTCAATCCAAATTTAGTGTGCCCACTTTTGGTGTTGTGAGCCCTCTTTCTCTTGATATTGTTAAAGCCGTCCCACCTAAACGTGTTGAGATCCCTCAATTGGAACTTTATAATGGAAAAGGTGATCCTTTTACGCATATCAAAACATTTCAAACCTTGTGTATTGATTTTGCTTATGATCAAAGATTGCTTGCAAAACTGTTTACAAGAACACTAAGAGATAAGGATTTACAATGGTATTTCTCTATGCCTTCTTATTCTATCACTTCCTTTCAACAATTGACAAATGCTTTCATCCAACAATTTCAAAACAAGATTGGTCCTAAAATCACTTTGACTGATTTAATGCATTGTAAACAAGGTGTTAAAGAAAAAATGACTGATTTCATTGGTAGATTTAATGTTGTTTTCTCAAATTTCTTTTCATGTGATTGATAATGATATTCAAAGAATTTTCCTTTCTAATTTGCAAAAAGATATCAGGGAAAAGCTTCTCTTGTTTGAGTTTACTTCCTTTCCGTAGTTGTGCACAACACTCCACAATTATCAACTGGTTGTGAGTCAAATGGAGAAATCCACTCCGATGGTTTCGAGTGATAAGGGGGAGAGTGTTCAATAACCATTTTCAAAGTTCAAACCAACAAAAAGCTTCATCAAGTTCAATGATCCAATCAACAACAACCATGTAAATGCTACAACAGGTGTGCCTTCTATTTCAAAATTCTTCCAAAGAGAAAGACAATTTACTCCTTTGAATGAACCTTTACATATTATTATGTCTCAGTTGTTGCACATAAATGTTATCAAACTTCCTCCTATAAAACAAATTGATCCTTCCAAACTTGCATCTCCTTATTTTGATAACAATTCCTTTTGCCAATTTCATCCTCAACCTGGTCATGATACTGAAAAATATTTTGCATTGAAAAATAAGGTTCAAGACTTGATTGATAATAATACTATATATGTGGCAGGTGTGAATGATAAGGCAATAAATCAGTTGCTCCTCCTAATCAAAATCTTAAGATTTTCACTGATCCCTTGGCGTCTCATACCTCTAAGGTTATTAAGATTGTTCCTAATTCTCTCACTTCTAAAGAATTCACCTCTATGGCTCCAAACTTGGCTAATATGGTAGAAACATAAGATACGCCTAAGGATCCTTGTATTACATTTGACCCTAGCGAGACCATTAGAGCACCCAGTGACCCTTTATACATAGTTGCAAAGGTTAAGGATATCCCTTAGCGTGGTGCCTAGATTGATCCCTCTTGCATGGTTAATGTCATAACTAAAGAGTATCTTTTCACTTTACGATTGCATAAACCACTGTATGAGGCTTCTAATGTGGTTGTGAAGTTATTCAATGGCTTCTCTTGTCCTACCATTGGTTCTATCACCCTTCCTATTGAAGTTTATGCTAAATCCATGGATGTTGACTTTGTTATTATACCTTCTTTTGAGAAATTTCGTGTGAAGTTGGGCTATCCTTGGCTATCTTCCATGAACAACATTTCTTCTCCAATCCACAACTTTCTTAAATTTCCCCATAATGGAGAAATCATAACTATGAACCATAGCTTATTTTGTCCATCCAAAAGAAGCCATTGTGTTCCTATTGATCTCTTTTGGCCTAAACAATTTCAATCTCTTCCATCAAGGAGCGATTCTCTTTTTCAGTCTTATTAAAAATGGAAGAACGATATGATATTATCCTTAAGTAAACCTAGATCGCCAACAATTGGAATTGCTATTATTGTTCAAGATGAGGTTCTTCCCCTCTCAGATAGAACTAATATCCTTCTTAAGGAAGATCGTCCACCTAGACCCATGGATGTGACTTTACCTTCTCTTAAGGAGAACAATGTAATATTCATCCTAAGGTTAGACCTATACCTCCTCCTCATGATGGACCTGGTCTCCTTCCTACACTTAATATTCCTCCTTTCTATGGCACAGTTCCACCTCCTTCCTCTTATTGAGAGAAGAGGCATGCTTCTTCTATTGTTCAACCAAAAAGACCTCAACCTAAACCTTCCACTATCAAGGAGAGAAATGTTCCTAGTTTTTCAAGTGTTCCTCCCCCTTCTTAGCCTTCCACTAAAACTTGACAGAATCATTGTGCGAAAGAAGATGATGAAGACGCCATGTTCGAGCTCGTGAAGCTATCCCTAAAAATACTCAATCTCCTCAGACTCCGACAATTGAAATGATTGACTTTTCTCTTAAGCAAGATGTTCAACCAACATCTCCAAATTATAAGTTGCACAAAACATGTGATGGTTTTACTCCTATTCGTTTTCTTGCTCCTCTTTCTCTAAACTTTGATGAAGAAATGGGTGAAAATATTATTCATAATGATAATACAACTCCTAATGCTTCTGATAGTGAGTATGAGTATGTTGATGTGGACAAACATTTATCTGGTGAGTTTTCACAAACCCTAGTCCTAGCTCCTAGAATCGAACAAAGTGACTTACAACATGAGCATAGTCCTTGTTTGGATCTTGTGATAGCTCCATCTGATGTGCTCGATATCGCTCATCTAGCATGTTACTCGACTTTCTGAAATAGTGATCAACAAGATTGGTAGGCAGATGTCGTGCTAGATTAGTGATATTAGCACTATAGATCTTCTCTCTCTCTCTCTCTCATTTCTTGCTCTTTTGTGACCATTCTTCTATGTGTGTCCATGTTCTTCTATTATTCTCTTAATGTCTACTTGGGGACAATGCAAAGCATTGAGATCTTTTCTTGGTCTCTTTCATGTTGACTCAACCAACATCCTCTCTTTCTTTTCTTCTAAGGTAGTGTCCTTATTTGGGGAATGAAGATTATTATATGCATATTCATACATAATATACATAATTTATCATACAACATACTGACCTTGAGGAAAGTGACACTACCTCGTGTTTTGTGTTCAATATCCTTGGGTTTATAACTCGATTGGGGGCTAAATCCTTGTGATAACATGGTCCCTTTTCTTCTCTCTCTTGGGTGTATCCTACCTTAAATAAATCTCTCCCAATAAGGCGCACACAATCGCTTTAATGTGGGGGCATACACTCCGCTCATATTTTCCTTCTTGTGATACTTAGAATTACTTAGTGAGCTTTTTTTTGCTTTGTAATCTTTAGTATCCTTGCTTCCATGATTCATAGTGACAGGAACTTTGTGACTTGTAGTCATGGTTCTCCCCTTCTTGATCTTCCCTTTTAATTTTTCAATTGAAGTCATAAGATCCTAAGTCCACTAGGGGCTTGGCGCATCTTGCCTCCTTGACGTGGTAAAAGTCTTTCAATCTTGTTTCCTTGAACTTTACCACTAGTATTGGCATACGCTTATAATCCCGCTAAAGAGTGGGCTAAATGTAGTGTCATAAATTGATACCCTAGAAATTTTTGACTACATTAGGGTCCTCACACTTGCAAGTTTGAATCCTCTAGCCTGATCAGAGATTGGAGATTGCTCAGCTTGCGGAAACAGCTTCTTCCTTGGCCTCTGCATCACCCTGTCTATACTTTGCCCTGAAAAAAGGGGTAGGAAGGGGTGTGGTTCCACTGTCCCCCCTTAGAAAAGGGCGTGGAACCCTTTTCATCCTAGGATAGGGGCGTGGTGCCCCTGTCCCTACCCTATTTTGGGATAGGACCCTTCCTAGAGCATGCATTCTGGATTGTGCCTCGGGCGGGAATCTCCCCCGATGTCAACCCATGACGAAATTCAAATCCATTAACATGTATTTAAGGGGGAATTTTTCCTCTCATTTGCATAAGTTGGATAGGTTGAAGTTGGATATGTTCAAGCGATCAAGCATTCAAGCATTCTTTTCCAGCATTGAGTATTCTCAAGTCTCCCTTCAAGGCTAGGTGTTGCATTCAAGTCAAGGATTCAACCATTGAAGAGGAGATTGATTTCAACATTCAATTCCACACAAGAATTTCTATCAACATTTCTATCACAACCTCCCTTGAGGTGATTTACAATTCAGTCTTTCATTTACATCTACTTGCAAGTACTTTCTTTCATTACTTGGTTAATTCCAAAACTGGGGTTTGACCTAAAGGCAAACCCCCAATCCCAACCCATTTTCCTCTCTTTTTTGTGTGCAGGTTGTAGGTGTGTAGCTTTAATTTTGGATTTGGGCTTCATTTGTAGAGGTGGAAAAACCCTTTTCATTTCGTGGATTTTTTGGAGGACCGTGTACATTCTCGCCACGGTTCGAGGAAATTTTCCTCAAATTCGCAAGGCAACTTTGTCTCGACATATTACTACTAGATCTAGGTGCATAGATTCATCCCATATTCCTATCTCAAGTTATAATCGATTCTTTGTCACTTTTGCACTACATAATTCAATCAATTTTCTTTCCAAATCAAACAAGGAAGAGGGGATCAATTTAGCATTCCCAATTCATTCAAAATTCAATCTACCATCTTTGTGTGAAGAGATTGAATCTAGTGAATTATCCTCTCCTCTTCCTAATGTAATGGTAAAAAGTGCTTGAATGGTAATCGATAGGAAAACTCTCATCTCTCTTTGAGGGAAAGGGTAATTTCCTTCTTGATTTATCATTCACCATTTTCCCATCATTACACACTGAAAAACATGTCTTGTTGGAAAGACATAGCACCTGTCACACCAAAAGAAGATTGTTTCTATGTAACTCCAATGAGTCAGCAAGAGGGATTTTGGGTTACATCGAAACCCAAAGTCATAGCGAAAAAGTTTTTGCCACCACAAAGCCATGGGCACCACACTACCAGCACACCGCTTGGTTGGACCAATTAGTGACTGCCACCAAGATGCATGTGAACACGAGGACAAGGTGGGCCCAGTAGAGGTCCCACTATAGGGAGACATACCACCACACAAACCAAGGCCCCACACAAACACACCATGGCAAGGGAAGATTAGTTAGTGGCTACCAGATGGAACCAATAGACCCCACACAAGGAAATCATATTGACATAGCTTTTGTGTTCTGCACAGACCAAAAATGGTCTTACCGAAACACCTTCTCACACTAAAAAGAGATGCAAGTCACCATGATAACAACATGGTCACACTGAAGAGGACAACGTCGCCAAGAAAAAAACCTTGTCTCATTGAAAACTTTAAGAACAAGGGATTTTCAACATTTTTCAACTTGCAACTTGCCTAGATCAAAAGCGATGAGTCAAACTCACTATGAGGCATGTTTATAACATGCTACCAACATTGAAGCACATGAAATCCACACATTATCACTTCTACAACCCATTTTATTTCATTTACATTTCATTATGCAACCTGCAAGATGACCTAGTCGACATCAATGACAACATTTGCCAACAATTCTATATGCACAATATCTAAACAAATAAAATAAATTTAATAAATTATATGAATTAGTATTGCCAATTCTATTTAGGCAGGAATTAATAATATTATATTAGTAAGAAAAAACTAGGGAACTTGAATTTATTATGGGATGGGGATTGATAGTTTATTTTAGTGGAATTAATTTTAATTTTTTTTACTTTAGTGTTATGGATATATTTTATCATTGGTTCTTAATAAAAGATGTTTCAATTTAATGTTCATGTTCCTATATCGAATAGTTCAATGATTATGTGGGTTTGATATAAAATCCTCATACATACACACATACATACATACATACATACATACATACATACATACATACATACAAACATACAAACATAAAAGTTATTTATTTAACCATATTTTATTATATTTTTAACACTTAATACATAGACATATAACTTATAAGTTAAACAATTCAACACTATAGACTTTCAACTTAAATCAATTTATTTAATAATGTATAGTTATTAAAGTAAAAAATATAAATTAGATGATCTTTTGTTGTTGAATGATCCATTGTTGTGTTCACAATTGGAGTCATTACTTTTATGAAGCCTATTGAATTGACTATCATTGTAGTTTTGTTGTTACCTAAAATGGATCCTTTCTTTCCTCTTCTAAATGGTGATTTAAGAGTATATGCATATAGAAATTCTCAAAACTTGTATTCTTGGAGCTTTAGGACCTCTTAAAGATTATTTACATAAAAAATGTGTAGCTTTTGTCACCCAAAGTAATAATCTCATATTAGGTGTTTTTGATATTAAAATTTGCAAAACATGGGTGTTGGCCCTATTTCATATTGGCTTACAACTTCCATCACTAATCCTTTTTCTTATAAAATGATAGGGATAATGAAAAATTAAGAAACCTTAATCATGACCGCATCTACATTCTAAACACTTAATGAGCTAGAGATTGTCCCTATATGAAGGTTATGTTTTACATGTAGAATGATTCCTTATTTTTTATGCTCAACTTTAAAGTTGAACATATATAAATAGGACACAATTATTTAATAACAAATGTAATTCCCACCAAAATACCCTAGAGAAATATATCTATCTAACATACAAATAAAAATAATTTTTTTTTTAAAACACTAAGCTAATGCAACACTTATAACTCAAATAACCATAACATCCTCTCACATGATCTCAAATGAAACATACATCATCTAGTCATGCACATTATCAAATCCAAATCATGAACATTTAAACACGAGTATGCAAGCAAAAATAATCATCATCACATAGTCCATTTTTCCCCTAGGGTATCTCAACGTCATTACTTAACTCGACAATAAGATTATAACAACATCATAATCATATCACAATAGTCCTACTATCCATTCCTTTAGGTACTTAGGTTCATTCATTGATTAACCCATATGCGAACACCGATATTTCCTAATTTTACTTCTAAGCCATAGGTTCATTTTATGCTCCAAATCCAAATGTTCTTAACACTTAATCCCAATCGTTAGTTACCATTTTTTAATTCCCAAGAAATATCATATCTAAAGCTTAATCTTTTTCCATAATTAATCAATACAAGTCTTAAGAATAATTCTCTTTCCAACGCCATAAAATATACATCAAATTATCCAAATAGAATCTATTAAATCAATATGAAACTCAACCATCATTATTATTCATCATACATTTAACATCTCTCGAGAGTACTACATCATATCCTAATATAAGAACCATAGTCTCCTAAACACATATGATTACAAGAATGTCATCAATATTACATTATCCCTTACATCAATATGCATAGTTCCTATCTTACAATTATAATCTCCACATGATACATGTTACAACTACATGTCACTAATCCATAATATCCACTCAATATTTTGTGAGCAATCTTAAAGAGATAAGAATCTACATCCACACACACGAGCATCCAATAAGAGAAGAAAATCCCAATGGAAGAAGGTATCAAACCACCTGACCATGTGGAACCATAAGGAACCACCCCCATGCTACAAATAATGACACAAGATCCCACATGCACTTTAGATCTAGACTGACACCTAACAACTGAAGGACAACCAAAATATCCACAACTGAAAAGCACCCACATGAACAATACTCCAAAACACAACATGAGGCTAAATCAAAAGCACAAGAAAAAGACATCCAGAGGCATCCCAACAAATCAAGGCATAAGGTAGTAGGACCTACATGTAGGGAATGAGTGCCATTGCATGCTATCACCATAAAATAACAATGGGAACTTGTCCTAACATCTGTGATACTCATGCAGATTCATCTCAACCTTTGATAAAATCAAGGGAGTTCGGTTTACTTGGATCACCAAGGTCTTCCCAACCCTTCCCAGTTCCATACTAGCAATCCAAGGATAGAGTAGGGGCACCACACACCCATTTATTATCTTATTAAGGTGATTTACTACTACCCATCCCAACTAGGTTTAATTAAATTAAGCTATCACTTGATTATACAATAAACTCCCAATGAGATATCTTGGTGGTCTAGACCCCAGTACCTATCACACGAAATCTATCTAATCCTCATGACCCCAACCACTCACTTAGAATCCCACACCCCCTAACATGCTCCTAGAACTTAGAGTAACAACATACACATCACATAATCAAGGGCTCTCAATGCAATATAATCAAATAACCAAGGTTATTAATCAAATGATAATCTTCAAAGACATTATAGAGGAGCAGATTTGTCACCTCAAGATGATGAATCTCAAAGGACAAATCGATCCGTCGCTACCTCACTCAAACTGGTGCTAAGGTGAGGCAAGGGATAAAAGTGAAAAGGTAAGATAATAAACTACAGACGAGACTCCTGGATGACTCTATTGAGTCTCTATCCTCAGGACGACTGTACAAAGATGGGATACCAGCGCGACGCACTGTTGTCCAATACGGATAGAACACAAAAACATTACGGGGGTTACAAATATAATTATAATATTAAATGAATGAAGAAAAATAGAAAGATAGACTACTAACACATAATAAGAAATATTAGAATGACTTGAGAAGAGGGAAAAGAATGAAGCTCAAAACCGGTCCATGATATGAAGCCTCCAACTAAATGATCTTCTTCCTATGATTATAAACATGCACACAAGCAAGAAGGAAAATGTTGGGGTTTTTTTTTTGGAGTCTGCCTTAGTCAGACCCTCGTTTTGGTGTTTCCACCTCCACAGACAACTCAGATAGATTGATAAAATAAAAGATAAATTCCAAAATGATAAAATAGATAGGGGATGTGATAAATCCCAAGATTCCCAAAGATAGGATAAATACATAGATATTACCAAAGAGGCTTGATAAATCTAAAGAGTTGAAAGAGATATTATGAGAGATTGAGAGAGCTTGAGAGATCTTGAGAGTGTTGTAGCAAACTAGATACTGTTGTAGCAAGTGAGTGAGAGAGCAAGAGAAAGTTGTGAGAGCTAAGAGAGAGTGCTTGGAGAAGCTAGAGAGGTTGAATAACCAAGAGAGCTTGAATGGAGAGAAATGATAGATTTAAAATGATAGAAGAAGAGGTAAAAGAGGGATGGTGAGCCATCTAGAAGATTCCAAATCATTTCCACCAACATGCACATGTGACAAGTGGAAAGGCGTGCTCAAAATTGACATTCGAACGTTAAGATGTCCCAGGATGAATGCACAGTGTGCAGACATCTGCACGACATGCTAGTGTCCAGACAAATCACACTTAGAAACGATAAGTGACAAGAGAAACACATAGCTAACAGGAAGTAGAAGTAGAAGGATAGTTGCTTAAAGGTGGTCTTGAGAATCTTGAGAGGGAAAAGGCTAATGCAAGGGCTGAAGTGAGCCTACTCAAGTGCTAGGGGAATGGATACCAAAGTGGTTACAAAAGATGTAGGTCAAATTACAAAGAGGTATGCAATTTTTGACACTACAAACATGAATAGAATATGTCATTATCACAACTTCACATAGACAACAAAAAGCACATAACATTCAAGAATTCCAGCAACAAGATATATCCATCATGAGCCCAAAGAAATAGAAGCAAGGTATAACTCATCTTTCTTAGTCCATAATAACACAAATAATCAATTACAAACAATAAATTGATCCTGGGACAACTCAGGAACTTAGGAAAACCCAAAAGACCACCTCTAGATTGACAAAATCTAAAAATAAAATTAAAAAAGACTCAAAAAAGGAAAGACAACAGTACATCACATTCACATAGCACAACAACACTTATGATAATCAAAATAGTGCATCTGCGACACAAAACAACGCATATAATAAGAAGACTAGCACATATATGAACTTTTGTAGCGCATATATCAAGCAAAACAATGCATATATGAACTTCTACAACTCATATATCAAGTAGAACAACACATTTATCTAACAAAATGATGCATATAATACATCCTGCAATGCATATGGGCATTATGACATCCCATTTATTAAACAACATAGCACATACATAATATGCAGTAGCACATTTGACACAGGGACATAAAACATAAAAAACGGAATACAAATTCACATCAATCGCCTAGAAATGTATTTAGTATACAATATGATTCAAAAAATCAACCAAATAGGGCACAATATAAAATATAACTCAAGGAATTATATTATTGACTAATTAATAAAAAATCTCAACATAGCCGAATCATAACTATATCTCCCAACAGACTCACAAAGACAACACCCGACAAGAAAAATATAGACTTATTTAGTTGTGCAAGGAGCAAGACAACCAACATCCCAATTCAAATAGTAATCTTGGGCATAGTGCACTTAAGGCATATGAAAACTAGATGCCAAATACTTCCAAGGAATTCAAGACACATCACAATGACACACAAGAAGGAAGTAGTGAAAATAATTCATGACAACATTCACAGGAATAACTCCCAACTCCCATATGAAATTTAAACCATACAAAATATTTTAAACCCAAGGTACCATTTACACATTTTGTAATTATCAATATATATGGAAAATCTCCCAAATTTTCCCCAACAGGCAATCTTTCATAAACAATGTTTTGAAAATAAAATACATATATAAGGATAAAACCTCCAACCTAGACAATAAAAGTGATGGTCTAAAAATTCGATGAAGCGCAAATCCAATCCTCAATCCAACAAAAATCCAAAGCCAAACTCAAAATCTTCAGACAATGCAAATTTTTTAGCCAAGCCAACCCCACGACAATCTCAAAAAACTAAATAAATAAAAAATTAAATAGAACTATGCAAAAAATTCCAACCAATCAAAATAATCTAATAATATTATATTTCATACCTACCATGCCATATATCGAGACAAAATGTAATAAAATAATATTATTCAAACTTACCAAATCTCATGGGCAATTGAAAAATAGAGTAGATAGAAAAAATAATATTTTATTACCCCAAATAAATCTTAAAGCCACAACTATATAAATAAATAATAAATCCAAAAGGCTCAAATAATGAATATTCAAATAAAAATTAAACCAAAATAATAATAATATAAAATCATCAATTAAATATAAATCCATAAAATAAAGATTGATAATAATATATTCCAAATAATAATAATCACACATTAATATTTAAATATTAATGTCATCCATTAATTTAACTTAACATTATTAAATTATATAAGCTAATTAATTAAATTAATAATTTAATTAACCAATAATCACAATTACTCAAGACAACCCAACATAGGGTAACATAAAATACCACATGACACTACACCAAGCAACTCAACCCAAGACACCAACTGACAAGATACTAGCTAAACCTAGAGTGTAGAATGGGATTGCATGTCATCTTCGATCAACTTTCCATTGTGATAAAGACACGCTCAAACCTGTGAAGCCAAGTGGAGTCGATGTTCGGTACCTGCAAACCTATCACCACCAATGTACACACAGCAACATATGTATATAGCATATAACATGAAATAATCAGACAAGTGAAAGGGAGTCACAACATCATATCATGCTCATAAATGAGTGGTATGACATCATCCCCTTCACAACCATAGTAGACAATCATGGCAACCAAGAACCATCACTATCATCATATCAAATATAACCATGGGGTAGGGAACTAGCACATGGTAAGATACCATCAAATCATCATAAGCAAATATGAACCTTGCATATAAAACAAGTGCATATAGATTATCAAATGCAAGTCCATCCATCACAATAGTCTATGAACATCATCATCAATATGAAACCATAATATCAACTATAAATATGATATGTCTATCATCAACTATAAAGCATCCAAATCATAGATGAATCCATAAACATCTATCAAAAGCACCACAAAATAGTCTGAGCTATATCCATATAGTCTATCGATGCATAAAAAGAAAGATGAATTAGGGAGGGGCACTACAACAAACACAACAACTACAAAGTTACCTTATGCACAACATGCATAAGCATTGTTGACACCTTCAAAACACTATCACAAGTATTACTACACATGCAAAAGAGACATGCAGTAATCATGTAATGCAACACATTGTCCTATGAAAAATAACAATATAACTAACCACAAACAAGTAGAGAGTTTTATCTACTATGCCCATTGGGAAACACATATAATAGCAAGTGACCTACTAAAAGAAGATGCTAACAATCAAATATCCTTTAATTTAATTACAAAGAAAAAGATATGGACTAGAGTTCAATGAGATGTGGGTCACCAAATAATCATATCTTTATTAATTTTATTCACTAATATATTACCTCTACTTATATCCCATACAAATTCCTAGTTCATATATTATAAAAAATAATGGTACAAGAATTAATACACACAAAATTTAAGGTACATTCTACTAAGTCGCATTCAAAACATAAATTTAATACATATAGCATTTAAATTAGTTCAAAATACAATATGACAACACCAACAAAGAAGAAGGATTATGTTTTTTTTAATTAACCACTAATATAATCATCCACTATTCTTTCGTCTTAGATAAATTAGTTTTTGGAATCATTCATAATAACATAATTCTATGAAATTAATTGCCTATCACTATAAGGTTTATCCATTTAAAAAGAGGAATATTATGAAAATGCAACCTACCTAATTATGTTTTTTTCATATATAATTAAGTGGCATACAAAAAGATAGAATAATATAAATTTACTAATACACCTACAATATAATAATTAGCATATAACAATTCTCATAATGTCCATGAACATGATAAATATATGACAGTGATAACTGAGAGGGGACACTGACAACTGTGTCGACTTGAATTTCATCCTCAGAATGCTACCTGCAACAAGTTTGTTTCACAAAATACCAATGGAAATGATATAGAAAATCCAAACTCAACCAATGAAACTACATGAAATACATATGAAATAAAAATGCTAATATTACCTTCATGATTTATGTCTCATTGTGTCCTAACTCCACTGTTCTTGGTTGCAGATGGTGTCCTCTTAGGCAATGCACTGATAGCTTCCAAGATGGCATATGAAGAATGGACTGATAACTGGTAGCTAACTGATACTATGATATGAAATAATACATGATTATGTTGAATGATAATTGCTATTTTGCTTCAAGATTAAAACTCACGGATGCATAAGTTTTACAAATGATTTGCTTGAAAATGCACTTGAAGACTAACTCTCTCTCAACTGAAGCTCTTGATTTTAAAGACCTTGAGAGGATGAGATGATGTGGCTTAGATCAACGGTCATGATCAGATCTATAGATTTGGATGGCTATGAGCAAAGGTGAAGGTTGAGAGAAAGGGGGAAGAAGAAGACACGTGTCACTCATCTCACCTTGACTGGGTTGTTGGCTCAGGGAATTTATGGATGGTTGAAGAATATTTAGGCATGATAGGACAAGTGGACACAAGTCCTTCCTAAGATGTAGGGATGTTGGAGAGAATATAGAAGAAGGTTAAGAAATATGTGTACGTACACAATATTCATTAAATTTGGTGGTTGAAGATAAATGATGAATTAATATTTAACAAATATTAATTTTCTTAGCCACATGTTTGATGAGTTGGCAAAGGGAAGATGAAGTGGAGATGGAGGGTGAGTTGGAAAATAGATTTAAATAATTTAGAAATTATTTAATATTTCAGACTATAGGATAGGAGAATAACCATTAAATATTAGATATTTAATTGATTGAAGAAGATAACTAAATATTAGACATTTAATTAATTAGAGGAATAATTAAATATTAGATATTTAATTAATTAAAGAAGATAATTAAATATTAGATATTTAATTAATTGATTAGAAGGATAAGATAGATGAATTTAATTAATAAAATATTTTGATTAAATTAATTAATAGAAAGACACGAAATGAATTAAATAAATTAATCTTTTCAAATTAACTATTTAATTGAAGAATAATTATTAAATAAATATAAAATATGTATTAATTTCTCATAGCCATTTTTGTGTATACATTTTGCCCCTCTTTGAAATGATGTTGAGACAACATTGTTTCAAAGATTAAATCAAGTCTCTTGATAATGTGCCTGACGAAGATGAAAATCCTGATTGTGTGCCCCCTCGGGAGATTGATTGTGAAATTGTTGAAAACTTTGGTTTGAATGATTGATCTCATGATAATTGATAAAAGGTTTCGACAATTAAATTCATTTGTAAAAATAAATTAAATTTCCCCATTGAGTAGCATTAATTACTCTTCAAATAGTAAATATAAAATTAACCAAAGCTAATTTTAACTTCATTGTTATCCTTGTCAGCTTTGTGAAGAAAATATTCTTGGTGAGGTGGTGGAATGGTGATTCCTGAGGAGAACCATCATTTTGAGCATGTTCGATGATATCAGTGACCTCCCGAGTATGGGTATCCGGTATGTATCTTATCTCGAGCTTTGTTTTCAACTTGTCGTGCAACTTTTTATGTTTTTAGGTGCGTTTTTGAAATTTTTGAATTTTTTCATTTTTTTTGGCATTAGGTTAGCGCATTTGCATTTTGATTTAGCACATATGCAATTAGGGTTAGTGCATATGCATAGATTAGCACTTATGATCAATTTTTTAGTGCATATGTTAAGTATGAGAGAGCATATGCATAGGATAGCGTTTCTGCTTTGTTTGTTTGTGCTTTTACAGCTAAAGTTAGTGCTTTTGTTTTGTTTAGCGCATATGTTCATAGGGTTAGCGTATTTGATCAAAAAGATAGCGCATATTCTTTTGTGTAGCACTTTTTCTCAATAGGATAGCTCAAATGCTTTAGTTTAGTGCTTTTGCTCAATAGGATAGTGCTTTTGCTCAAAATTGATGTTTTTGATAAGTGCAAAAGCTAAAATCACTTTGATGATTAGATTTAATGTGTTTAATGTGCATGTATGATGAATAGGGACTTGATTGATTGATTTATTGATGTTTGATTGATTGATTGATTGATTGGTTGATGATTGATTGATTGATTGATTGATTGATTGGTTGATTGATTGAGTAGCTCTAAGAAACCGATTTAGTTTCTGATGCAAGAGCTTAGCAGAGTTTTGATTGAACTCAGTGATTGATAGAAAACCACAATTGATAGGTTTTAAAATGATTTGATAGCTTAATTTGCTTCAATTTGATTTGATAAATTTGATAGCGTAAGTTTGCTTGAGTTTGATTTGATAGATTGATAGCGTAGGTTGGCTTTAGTTTGATTTGATAGATTGATAGCGTAGGTTGGCTTGAGTTTGATTTGATAGATTTGATAGCATAGGTTGGCTTGAGTTTGATTTGATAGATTTGATAGATTAGCGATCGCTTTGATTTGATAGATAGATTGTTGATGATTGATTTGATAGATAGAAAGTTGATAATTGATTTGATTCTCTTGATAAATAGGAGAAACTTGATGTTCTCCAGTGTCGGCAGAAATTATCGATAGTACGTCATTTAGTGCCAGAGCTGACACAGGCTGAGGTTAGACATATAGATGCCTGTGGTTTATGCCATCTATTGTATATGCCTAAGATTACGCATAATAGAGGATTGTTGATGACATTAGCCGAGAGATGGCACAATGAGCATAACACTTTCCACATTCCCACTGGTGAGATTAGTGTGACACTCGAGGATGTGTATAGGATTCTGCGTATCCTAGTGACTGGTGAGTTAGTGCAGTATGATTTTCAGGATTGTGTTGGGACAGAGGCTTGCAGAGCCATGTTTGTTGATGATAGCATCACTAGAGGAGAGATCCGATGGGAGGATATGGTGATGTATTACGAGACTCTCCCTGTGATTCTTGCTAGTTTGATTGGAGGATTTATTTGTCCTGATAGGAGATCATGAGGTTTTGCTATTGGATGGGGTGAGATTCTCCTGAGTGTGATGCAACATCGTACTCGATATGTTTGGGGTGTTTGCATGCTTGCACATTTATATCATGATCTTCATCAGGTGGTGTATGATGAGAGTGCTAGTTTGTCTATAGGATGCACTTTATTGTAGATCTGGTGTTAGGAGCATATTGCTATTACTCGGCCTATCCATCACAGAGTTTGTGGAGAGAGGCAGCCATATGTGTATTTTTATGCAGGTATCCTTACTCAGCATAAGCTGGGTAAGATGGAGTATTGGAATTGGGTGCTTGATTCATTGGATACCATTACTTGGAGATCATATGTTGATTGGGAGCTATGGATGGATGCTGCACAGACATTACTATTTACCATGCAGAGTAGATATCTCATTGGTCGGACTCCTTACATTGTTGAGTGATAGTTGATTAGTCGCATTCTTAGATAGTTTGGTATCATCCAGCCTATGCCTACTGGTGTGATGATATATGCTTGGCAGTACAAAGATAAACGAGATTGGGGACCTTCCTTGTCATTTGAGATTGCTCGCGTAGAGTTTCTTGCTACTCTGAGAGTGGCTTATGATATGAGATTACACATTCTTGATCCTAGGGTTACTGCAAATTATGCTCAATATATACTAGCTCATCCATTTCCTCGTATTACGGATCCAACAGATCCTCCTCCCAGCTCAGGAGATGAGGATGATGATTCATATGATCTAGGTGTGAGGAGATGTAGATGGAGATGAGAGCTTAGAGTTGCTCAAGAGGCTAGGGGAGATAGAGATGAGGGTGGGGATGGAGGTGGTGGTGGTAGAAGACCTGGACGGAGGGGAGGTCGATTGAGAGTCCATGGAGGACCATTTGGACCGGTTGGAAAGATTGGGAGACCACATCCTATGGGTGGGAGAGATGTTGGATAGATTGGGAGGGAGCATGGAAGGGTAGGTATGAGATCATCGAGAGGGTTGCCATTGATAGGAGGAGGCAGGGTGACTGGACTGGATGGGGGTTGGGGGAGAGGCAATGATTTTGAACAGATTCAGTCAGACCCTAGGGTATTGCAGCTCATGGTGGAGATGATGAGGAACCTGAGGATCATGTTCCTCTTATTAGATGATGGATTGCGAGAGCTACTCGGATGAAGATTCCAGCAGTTAGACAGAGTAGTGGTGAGGAGGGGATTGGGGTTCATGCACCACAACAGGATTTACCATTGCAGGATGCACTAGTGCATGATATGCCAGAGAAGGAGACCATTGATGGTTTAGAGCACAGATTGATCAGCTTCGAGCACAGGTGCAGACTCTTATTACTGAGAGAGATAGAGTTGTTAGGAGACAAAAGGATACTCAGGGCCTTCTTGATCATATTTAGCAGGTTGGATCAGGTACTCTCTCAGTTGATACTATTAGAGAATTAGTTCAGGCTGGGAAGGAGACTTCCCACTGGCGATGATGATATGAGGAGGTAGTTGCAGAGAGCTAGAGAGCAGGTAATTATCATACCATCGTGTTGATGGATACTAGCAGTGGTGGGGTCATGGGACCTCCTTAGAGGAGTGGTGATCATGGGAGACAGGCATCTAGAGGATCTTCTCGCCCACAACCACATAGACAGATAGAGTTAGGCGGTATTGGTACAGGACAACCGTGACTTGATTTGGAGGCACTTGTATTATTTATTTGATATCATTGTATACTTGGACTTTTATTGTTTTATGATGATCTATATGCAGACATGGAATTTATGATGATGATCTTTATTATGCATGTTATTCTATTTGATGATGATGATGCTTTATATGATGATTATATGGATGCATGATTAGACAGATGATGATATTTATGCATGTTACTCTTTTTGATGATGATGATGCTTTATATGATGATGCAAAAATGCTTTTGTTGATTTTTGATTTTGATGATCTTGGATGCAAATGAAAATGATTACTAACTTAAATGATATGTAAGTGATGTAAATGCAATGATCTATATGGAAATGCAAATGAATGATTGCTTTAATGCTTGTGATGATGCAAATGATCTATATGAAATGTTTTTGATTTTATATGTAATGTTTTTGAATCTAAGTGCAAAGATGCAACTAAATGATCGTTAATGGAATGATAATGAACATAATAATTACGATACACTACATGATGAATGAAATGCACTTAATTGAATGCAAATTAATGCAATAATTTAAATGCAACTAAATGAAATGGATGATGATTAAAAGGATGCTAAAAATGAATGCACCTACAATGATCAAATGCAAATTATTTTTGTTTGTTCAAGTATACTCAATCTTTATTTATGACTGTTGATCTATTAATGAAATGAAATGCTTATAATGTAACTGACAATGAATGCTTATAATGCAGACGAATAATGAGCTAATGAAATGATCTAACTAAAATGATACTGCCATTCTTCATATGCGATCTTTGTAACAGTGCTTTGATTTCATCATTGAGCTTTAAAATGTTGTAAGAAAATACAAGCAACATGACATAATGATTCAAAATGACCTGAGTATTCCTTACATGGATTTTGATATATCAAGTTAATACAAGCAACTTGATATAATGGATCAAGTTGACCCGAGTATTGCTTGCAGAGCAGACAAGGAGTATCTCCTTTCATGCATGACTTGGAATGTCCTCCTTGATCTTTTGCCGATCATATCTAGAGACAAGTACATACCGTAGTAAGAGATAAACCATAGACATTAATTAGAGAAAATAATCATGCCCCATCATAGCTTCTCTAGTCATGGACATCCTTGAGTTGCATAGAGTACATGATTAGCAATAAAATCAAGATATAAACATTGAATCTTGTATGTCATTTACATGTTCTTATGGTCATTAACTGATATAATCATCTTGATGAATGATGTTTGATAATCCTTTATTACTTATTGATCGATTCTTTAGTTTCTGAGTTTCACAATTCAGTTGTTGATGAAATGCCTTGATTTTCATTGCTTTGTTGCTTGTTATCTATTTCAAAACCCTAGGTGTTTTTGGTTTTTCTAAGTTTTCCAAATGTTTAGGGATTTTCAAAGATTCAAAAGATCACCTTAGCAAAAGGAATTAGGATTTTGCCCCTAGTGGAAACAAAATTATTATGGATGTATGAATTGATCAAGATCCAAACCATGCTGGGATACAAATGCAGATATGATTGATTTTGATAAAATCTAAGACAGTGACTATGACAAGTATGTCAAAAATTGATAACTATTGGTAAGCTGCATATTTCTTGCTAAATGGTTCAGAGCAAATGGATGTGAAAAATGGAATGGATAAGTTAGGATATGATGGAAGCAATAGATGTATATGATGAAGTAGATAGGTGCGCAAAGCGATCTCATAGATGGAGGAACTTACTTCTTAGATAGCGCCTGTTTACCAAGTTTTCACTATCAAAATTTATTGTATTTTTTCCATATTTTCATTTTTTTAAGACTTTATATGCTTTTTGTTGATTTTTTCAAGACTTTATATGCTTTTTGTTGATTTTTTTAGGACTTTATATGCTTTTTGTTTATTTTTAGGACTTTATATCTCAAGCATAAAATTTCTTGAGATGGATAGAATTGATAGGTTCATCAAACCAATCACCTTTAGGGGTAGATAACTTGTATGCTCTTGATCCATATGTTGGTACTATAACAAAAGGTCCTAGCCAATTTGGTTCAAATTTTCCCTTCTTTTCTCGATCTTGTTGATTTCTTGGATTCTCCCTTAGAACTATATCTCCAATCTGAAAAATGTGTGGCTTGACTCTGTGGTTATAGCTTCTTGCCATTCTTTGTTGATATACTTTCAAATGATCTGTTGCATTTTGGCGACGTTCCTGAATCAGTTCTAGTTCTTGGAGTTGAGAGACTCGTTCTTCTTCTTCTGGTATAAGTGTAGTACCCCTACTCGTTGGAACTCATATTTTGTTCTCGTTATTCTCAGTGGATACATTATCATCATTTGTTATTCAGAATTATATAACATTGTTCCATGTTTTATCTGATTATGAGATGTATGATTTATTTGCAGTATTTCTGTACTTATGTTTTATGGCATTATATGGTTCATTGCTATGTACTAATGCTTTACTTTGTCTATGCACTGTGTGTTGTGTATCTATGAGTGTATGGGACGCAAGGGGACGATATTCCTTCACTCATCTCGGTGAGACAGGGAATATCGTGATTCT
Source organism: Cryptomeria japonica (assembly GCF_030272615.1). NCBI lineage: Eukaryota > Viridiplantae > Streptophyta > Pinopsida > Cupressales > Cupressaceae > Cryptomeria > Cryptomeria japonica. The sequence goes on from NC_081410.1 coordinate 416,637,371, forward strand.
CCTTCATTGGTGTGTATGTTGCAATTTCTATATATATATATATATATATGCATGTGTGATTGGTGATGCAGGATGTTGCAAGTACAAGTACCGGGTAGGTACGGGGTATCATCTCCACTTGGCTACACAGTTCTGAGCGTGCCTTATATTTTCTGATGGAAGTAAAGGAGATAGTAGTTGACCCTATTTTTAGTCAATTACACTCGGGTGAGTGCCTTCAGTTAGTCGTTCTATCAATTGGTTTGGTCTTCATATTTTATTGTTTGATCTTTATAAAATTCGTATGATGCTTGCTCAGTTTGCGTGTCTAGTGTTCCCAATTATTGTATGTCATTGGTAATTGTTATGTTTATTACGTCTATAAGAGTAAAAAGTAGTTTTGGTATTCGGAGGAAAAAGAGTCAAGTGATCTAGTGACTTAATATTGTTTATAAAGGACGAGTTAATATCTTGGTATGAGTTGATATGAATTTTATTAGCTTGTTAGCTCGATAGTTGCAATTCGATTGTTTGAATATATGTAAGGACATTATATACACGAAGGGCAATAGTCACTTATAAGTAGTTATTGGAGTTAAGATAAGGTGATTGTATTATCAGTAGTTGATATCGCCCATCGGATTATTGTGTTTTTGGATTATGCATGTATATAGTTAGAATTATAAATATATTATATTTAATATGCTTTTCAAACGGGTAATATATATATATATATATATATATATATATAATTCGATTGTTCGAATATAAATCTATATGAAAAAAGTCATTAGTTATAAGTATTGGAAATCAACGTATATACATACGTATATATATATATATATATATATATATATATATATATATATATATATATATATATATATTCTTAAACGTAATTTGTTTAAGTGGGATTAATGTTTAATATTATAATGAAAGCTATTAATTAATTATTAAAATATAATAATGAAATTATATTAAAACAAATAAAACAAATTTGATTTTATAGGAGGTGGCAGGGGTTATAGTTAGTAATAGGTAAACGGTGATCGATGGTAATATCGACCACCCCCCTTAATATAGGGAGGGGTCGGTATTACCACCGACTACCCTCTTCCTTCTTAACCCGCGTACTCCCTCTTCCTCCATTCACACTGCAATCAGCGGGCAATGACACCTCTCGCCCCTCTCGTTGTTCAAAGTGATAAACAACCACTTCTCCACATCCAAACTTTTCCACGAGCTGTAGTTCATTGCATCTAACTGTAGATTGGCCGATTGGGGAGGGGAATAGACTGGCACGCAAGGTGAAGACTGAAACATAAACCTTAGTTGACTCAAGACCTGGCAGATTAAACACACAATTCGCTGAATACAAACACATAAGTGTTTGATGTAATGTACCGATCTCTCCATTCAGCCGATAATTGCTATAACCATGATCAAGGAGCATAAAGAGCTATAGATAACTGGAGATGGACTCATTACGTGGAAGAACAAGAAGAGATGGAAGTAAAAGACTTTTAGTCGATAACTATTACTAAGCCCCAAACTTAGGAGAAGTCATGGGTGATTTTTAGTATAAATAGGGGTGGGAGTAAAGAGGAAGGGGAGACAAGTCATTTTGCATCGAAGGGAGGACGAGGAACTAGAGAGGAGAGAATTGGAATGGAGGAGGAAGGTAGAGTAGAATAGATAGATAGAGAGAGTATTTTAGGTGGCATTATAGTGAGATAGTGGAAATATTTTAGGAAGAAGCAAAGAGAGAGTTTTTTTCTATTGGGATAGAATATTGGTGTCTATCGGAGATAAGGTTCACAAGGCGCGCTATCATTCGATAGAAGGACGTAGAGATCTTGCATATGGGATAACACCGCATAAGGTCAGGAATATATTTAGTTTTGGAACATTATTATTATGAGCCTTAGTGATAAGTAATGTTTATGGTTTAGATTATGTTTTCGGTAAAAGTATTAAATTGTTGTTTTGATTAGTTCGTGAAAAATAATAGGATATTAAGTGTATTTGTATTACAGCTATAGCTGTGGAAATTCTGTACATATTGCACACTTGATTATTTTATAAAAGGAATTATGTTTGCGTTCAAGCCTAGTTGTTAAGATTCTTTAGATGTTGCTCTAAGAGAGTCTAGGAAGTAATGGCTTACTGTTGATACATTACAGAGATGGTACGTGTCAAATAGACAACTCGCAAATCCGTAGCAGGATATGCTCATTACTTGAAAGTCAAGAAAGATTCTCTGACACCTGTCAAGCCTATTGTGGATGACAACCCTACTGAAGAGAACCCAGCTCCTGAAGAGAGCAAAGAGATAGAAAAAGGTCATACTCAGAGTCCAACTAAAGAAGTTATTGTTGAAAAAGGAAAAGAACCCAAGCTAGAGTGCTCGCCAGAAAAGCCGATAGTTATAAGTTCTGACTCGTTGAAGGGGTATACCCCCTTAAGTGATAATGAGTCTGTGGGGTACTTTCCCCTCAGTGAAAGAAAATCTGAAGGATATACTCCTTTAGATCATGTAAAGTTTGACGAGTGCACTTCTCCATTTTTTTCGGAAGAATGATGTAACACTCTAGTGTAAAAAAAATAAAAATAAAAATAAAGACATTATTCTATTGAGAAATGTATTATGTCTTCTTGTAAGACTTCTTTGATGAAATAAATATATCTATTTTGATCTTAGTCTATGGTATAAGTGGAAATTATTGAGGTTGCATACCTATAGTAGTTAACAAGAGTAATTGAACTCTTAAACATGTTAATAAGTGTTAAATTCTGTGTTATACCGACCAAATTGTTCTTCATGTCTTGACAACGTATATTCATACTGCAAGTTAATTGTGTGATAGGTGTTGGTACGTAAGATTGCCTTGTTTATATGGTGGTTGCAGCTAAGTACATTGAGTCATGTTGTCAGTATGTCTTGTGAACTATGTTTTGGCTAGTTATTTAGATGTATAACCTTAAGGAAATGAGCCACTATGAGTTGTTCGTAATGGTCAACCTTAGGTTAGTAATTATGGATCTTTCATCTGAGGTAGGTCAGAATTGGGTATGGCTGTCTGTGTCACCATAGAGTTCTGTAGATAGAACTATCCTATAGTGTCCTAAGAGAGAGAGTGGCTTTCAAGCGGGGGCCGTGCCCGAAGTGGTGACAAGATAACCCGTTGGAAGTTGGTTAAGAAAGTGAAAATCTAATAAATGATTAGGGAAGGGTAGAATAAAAGTTAAATAAAATAATGTGCCTCGCACATAGGTGAGTGCTAGTATAGGGCTCATAATGTAGCGAGAAGGCCTAGAATGGCAAACTTACCACCTTGTCTTCGTGAGAGGATTGGTAAGGACCGCATGAGTCTTACTTGGAATCGGAGGTTCGGGAGAGGTTACCAAGATAACCCAGGATGGGGGCCGGGACCTATGGAGGCTATACCATGGTATCCACCAAAGACATGCGATGACACTTTCTCCTTAGAGTCACTAGTGTTTTGTGAGTTGGGTCACATGATTGTGAGTGGAGTCTTGTAGTCCTTTCGTTCTTGTTTTATTTTGCTTGCTTGAGGGTTATCTACTATCTCCAGCACGGTGGGGTGGTTCCTTTTCAGAATCACATGGTCGGGTGGTAGTGTCACTTCCCATCGGATGTACTGGAACGTATCTTCAGGCGAGGAAGGACTTCACTAATGTTCTTGGTTCATGGTTCATGTACCAGCTCTTGTTCCTAACCATTATTCAGTTGAAAACTAGAGGTCTTGAAAAGAAACTTTATGTAACTTTCATTTTGTAACATTTTAGCTCATGATGTAATTTTTTTGAAAACATGTATTTTTGAATATTGTAAGAAAAGAAACATTGTAATGTATGCCATTTCAATTACTTAATTCTTTTGTATATATTATATGATTGCTTTGAAGTATTTTGAATTCTTTCATTGTGGAAATTTTATCTTAAATATTTAATTTACGAAGTAATATTCGTTGGTAACCCTTAGGAAATTCAGGTGTTAGACTTCCACTATTTTATTAGATGTGCTAAGGTTTAATTCATGCACTTAATAAAAAAAATAAAATTATTTCACCCTTAGTTGCATAGATTATGATGTTTTCCTTTAGGGTTCTTGATGGGGCATTACAATAAGACTTTGCAAGGATACTCGTAGAGAAGGTATCTCTACTTCTATAGGTAATATAGCTTCTGATCCATAGACCAAACAATATGGAGTTGCCCCTGTTGGAGTGCGAATGCTAGTTCGGTATGCCTAAAGAGCAAGATTTAGCTGAATGTGTCAGTCTTTTCCAGCTTCATTGACTATTTTCTTCAAGATTTTCAAGATAGTTTTGTTTGATGCCTCAACTTGACCATTTCCCCATGGATAATATGGAATAGAAAACCTATGTTGGATATGAAATTGTTCACATAGCTCTTTCACATCTTGATTTTTGAATGGTCTTCCATTATCAGTGATAATGGTCATAGGAACTCCATAGTGATAGATTATATAATTCAAAATAAATGATGATATTTGTTTTCCTATCACTGTTATTAAAGGCATTACTTCAATCCATTTAGTAAAATATTCAGTAGCTATCAGAATAAACTTATGTCCATTAGAAGATGAGGGATTTATCTTTTCTATCAAATCAAGGCCCCATTGCGAAAATGGCCATGATCCTGCCATAGGATATAACTCTTGTGCTGGCGCATGAATGAGGTTCCCATGGATCTGGCATTGTTTGAATTTTCTAGCAGATGTGAATGAATCTCTCTCCATAGTAGGCCAAAAGTAACCCATATGAAGAAGTTTCTTAGCCAATGTTAAACCACTTGAGTGTGTGCCACAAATACCTGCATGAACTTTGTCAAGAACTTTTTCAGATTCTTCTTGTTCAATACATCTTAACAAAGTACCATCTAGACCACACCTATATAGGATATTAGAAATTATAGTATAGCGAGAGGACTGGTGGATAAAATTCCTTTTCTGATTACGAGATAAGTCAAGAGGAAGGATATGTTCTTTTAAATACTGATAAGTTTGACCGTATGAGGATTGATTGGTTCTTGATATATGGAAAATTTGGTAGGTATGCTGGGATTGAATGGTAGGGGTTAAGATATCTTCCATGAGAAATTCATAAATTTGTTCATTCTCCTTATTTTGCAAGAGAGATGCTATTGTAGCCATTGCATCTGCTACTTTATTCTCATTTCTTGGAATTTGGGTGAATGATATTTCTTTAAAGTGTCCTTTAAATTCCTCCACTAGTTGTTTGTATGGCATAAGCTTATCATCCTTTGCTTGATATTCATCATTTACTTGGTTGATGATAAGTTGTGAATCACCATAGACATGTAGTTCTTTGACGTTCCATTCAATAGCCATTTTAAGCCTAATAGCCAATGCTTCATACTTTGTAGTATTATTAGTGCATGGAAACTGCAGTCTATATGACTTGGGAATTGTGTGTCCTTGAGGTGTGATAAAAAAGATGTCTGCGCCTGATCCATATTGTGTATAAGAACCATCAAAGTACAATTCCCAAAAGTTTGTACTTACTATCAAGATATCTGCATCAGTAAATTCGATGTGCAAAAGCGTGCTATTTTGTAAAGGTGCATCAGCCAATTGATCAGCGATAACTTGTCCCTTGGTAGCTTTCCAATCAACATACTCTATATCAAATTCACTCAGTATCATAACCCATTTGGCTAGTCTCCCTGTCAATGTTGACTTGCTCAACAAATATTTGAGAGGGTCTATCTTTGCTATTAGTTTTACAAAATGAATCAACATATAATGTTGCAGCTTCTGAGTTGCAAATATAACTGCTAGACATGTCTTTTATATTGAGGAATAATTTAATTCATAGCCAACAAGCGTTCTACTGATATAATAAACTTCTCTTTCTTTTCCTTCATCATCATGTTGGGCTAGGAGGGCTCCTAATGATACATTTGTTGCTGAGATATAGAGCAACAATGGTTTCCCTTTGGTTGGTGATATTAGTACTAGAGGACTCATACGATATTCTTTTATTTGCAAAAAAGCTTCTTCACATTTTGGATCCCATTTGAATGGAACATTTTTATGTAGAAGATGGGTAAATGGAAGACATCTATCTACTAACTGAGAAACAAATCTCCTGATTGATTGCAATCTTCCTTGTAAAGATCGCAATTGACTTATGTTCCTAGGTGAGTCCATCTCCATGATAGCTTTGACTTTTTTAGGATCTACTTCAATTCCATGAGCTGATATAATGTAGCCAAGGAGTTGTCCAGAGGTTACCCCAAATGCACATTTCTTTGGATTTAGTCTCAATTGATATCTTTCCAACCTGTCAAAATTTTTGCTTAAAATGTTCAAATGTTCTTGTCTTGTATGAGATTTTGCAAGTATGTCATCGACATAGTCTTCCATAAATGTATACATCATATCATGGAAAATTGTTGTCATATCCCTTTGATAAGTTTCTCCTACATTCTTAAGCCCAAATGGCATAACATTCTAGCAATATGTTCCCCATGCACAAGTGAAAGTTGTCTTTTCTTGATCTTCAGGTGCAATTCTTATTTGATTATATCCTGAGAAGCCAACCATTAATGAAAACATCTCATACCCTGCTGATAAGTCCAATATGATATCAATGTTTGGTAGCGGGAAATCATCTTTTGGACATGCTTTATTCTGATATCTGAAATTTGTATAGACCCTTATGCTTTTATTTGGTTTTGATATTGGTACAATACTTGAAACCCATTATGGATAAGCAATAGGTCTTATAAAACCCACTTCTAATAGTTTCTTCAGCTCAATTTTTATAAGAAGAGCAATGTGCGGATGCATCTTTCTTAGCTTCTGCTTAACTAGTTTTTCTTTTAAATCCACATTAAGATGATGCATGATAAGATCTGGATTAAGTCCTAACATATCTGCATAGGACCAAGAAAAATCTATTTGTCTTTGCTTAAAGAATTCCATGTATTCATTCCTCTCTTTTTCTGATAATGAGGCAACATAATGAAGTATTTTAGGATCCTTTGATGTACCAATGTTTACTGCTTATGTTGGTTCTATTAGGATAGCAGTTCTCTCCTGAAAAATATGCAAGAAGAATGTCAAACTTTCCATCTTCTAGCATCTCAAAGAGGTTTTCACCATTAGATACGTCCTTTGTTTTCTCTTTTGATTGATCTAGTGTTGCCATGAAATGGTTTTCAACAATAGGTCTCTTTCCTTGTTTTATTTCGCTTTTGTGACTGGAAAGTTTGGCATTCTCCTGACTATGAGAAACATCACTTGATTCTGCAATGGAAGATATCTTAGGTGGGATGGGTTCAACAACATTAAGGTGCATGACTAAGTCATGCTCATTGGAAAAGACATTTAGTTCAGGGTTGTCTAAATTATCCCAATCAATTAGTTCAGGATGAAGAAGGGGTAAATCATAATCATTGTCATCATTAGGTGTTTCAATGTTCATGACATAATGATCATAACTTGGCATAGAATAGGTACTATCATAGATTAAATATTTTTGAGAATTGTCTTTCTCAAGCATCTCTGAATTAGTTCTAACAAAATCAATATTAGCATTTTGTAGTTCACACTCAAGTGGTTCTTCAACTGACATTTGTCCCTTAAATGAATGGACTATATCAACACACACGTCTTTAATACTGCAAATTCCTTCTTGATTGACCTTATTTGCATTTTGGAATTTACATACTTGTGTACATGATAAAGAGGATTCTTTTACTAGATTTTGTCTCCTTTCAAACTCAACTTCTTCTGGACTAATAGTCAATCCAACTTGACTATCTCTTAATTCTTCTATGGTTCTGCCATATCTGAATATATCTTGTTCCTCTTTTGATCAAAATCTTGTATTTTCATATGCTTGATCTATCCTTGTTTGTACTTCTTGTGGCATTACTTCTTTGTCTTTGTCATTCCCTTTCCTTTTTGCATATGCCTTTTTTCTCTGAATTCTGAGTTTTTCTTGTCTTCTTTCTAACTCCATCTTTTGTTTTGCAATAGACAAGTCTTCTTTTGTGATAGTTTCTTGGTCTTCATTGTGTTCCTTACTTGATGTAGTATATAAGACATCTGGACCCCATTCATACTCATTTGAATCTATCTCTGAATCATGATCTAGGACTACTCCACTATACCATACAGGAATGTTGTCTAGCGCAAAAAGTTCCTTGATTTTTGCCATCTCTATTTTTACTGTTTCTGGAATATCTTGTTTAGATTTTGCATTTTTTTGTATTTCTAGAACTTGTTGACAAGATTTTTCTTTACCCTTGATGGTAATCTCCTTGTCTTTCTTTTCATGTTCTTCTTGCTCCTTTTGTTTATTTGTTACTATTTCTGCCACTTGATGTATCTTTTCTTGCCAATATTCTTCTTTAGAAACTGATTGCTTTTTCCCCTTTTGTTGTGGATGATTATGTTGCTTTTGATTGGATTTTAGATATCCAAGCCTGGATTTATCTTCTTTGGATTGCGAGTGTGGACAAATAGGTTCTAAAATACCTTGATGTCACTTACCAATTGGTCATTTTCCTTCATATCCCCTTTTTTGCATGATTTCATAACCTTTGCCATATTGTTTTATGGGAATATTGACTTCTACTGCTATTGCTTAGTTTTGTCTTCATCCTTGTACAACCAACCAAGAATGTCTTTGTCTTCATTTTCTTCTTCAAGAGTTCCAGCACTAACAAATGTCCCTTTAAACACATGTTTTGATTTTTCTGATGTCTTTGATTGAATATCTGTAGGCTTTCCATATGACTTAGGGGAAAGTGGAAAATTATGCAAAGAATATTTTCCCATTCCTTCATCATTTAATTTGAGCTTTTCTTCAAAAGTTTCCTATAAATTTGCTTGAATTTCTTTGGTAGGATATATTGATTCTCTGTTATGTGGAACTCTTGAATCTTGTGTTGGCTTCAAATTATTGCAATATTGACCAAAATTTGCAATTATAGTGATCTCTTATCCTTCATAAGGAAATTTCACACATTGATGATATGTAGAAGGAACTGCTTGCATCTTGTGAATCCATGGTCATCCTAGAAGAATGTTGTAAGAGAGGTTCAAATCTAAAACCTGACACAATGTATCTCTTTCCACAAGTCCTATTTTTATTGCTAGCACAACAGTTCCTTTAGAAGAACGTTCTGCTTCATCATAAGCCTTGATGGTTATTTTCTTTTTCGGGTCTACTGCATTTTCTGAATATCGCAAAGCTTTTATCAAACTTAATGCACAAATGTTTAAGTCGGCTCCTCCATCTATGAGTACACGTTTGACATGAGTTTTATTAATAGAAACTTCAACATGTAAGGGAGCATTGTGAGGATGTTGTAAGGATGCGTCATCATTTTCAGAAAATGATAAGCAATGAGGAGCTATAAGGTGTCCTACCATGTTTTGGAATTGATCTATATCCAAATCTTTTGAAACTGTTGTTTCCACTAAAGCTTTCTCCAAAATTTTCTTATGCATAGGTGAAACCTTGAGAAGTTCCAGAATTGATATTTGAGCAGGTATTCTTTGTAATTGCTCTACTAAATTGTATTGTTGTGAAGTGGATGTTGGATCTTTCGCTATACCTAGAAAGGTAACCTTTGCTTTGCTTCTAGTAATAACATTGATTGGCTCTGAAGATGGATTATCTTTATCAATGATCACATTTACCACATCATCATATGTATAAGTGTAATTCACTTTGGCTTTCCCCTTGTCATCTTTTAATTGTGATGGTTCACCTTTGTCATAATTTGGAAGTGGAGTTTTTAAAGATATGTGTGATTCGTTTGTCTTATGGCTATCCACTGTGATGGTTCCATTATTGTTTAGGTCTTGGATAAGGTGTTTCAATCTTTGACAATCATTTGTTAGGTGTCCTTTATTCCAATGGTAATTGCAAAAATGATTGTCATTCCACCAATTTGTCTTGACTGGTGGTTCATAACTTCTTGCTTCTGGTAAAACAATTAATTTGTTGGCAAGCAGAGTTTTTAGAGTTGATTCCAAAGGTTCTCCAATGTTTGTGAATTTCCTCCAAGGACTGGAGAAAAAGGACTTGGCTTTATTGTTTTCTGGACTATTATTGCTTGGGATTTGACTTGATAGATTAAAAATTGGTTGTTGTTGTTTTGTAGTACTATTATCGTCATTTCCTTCATTACTAACATTCTTATTCTTTGACCAAAACTTGGGTTTGTCATTGTTATTGTTGTTGTTGTTGGAATTGTTGTTGTATGAATTATTGTAAAGTTGTAGTTCTCCTTTCTTTATCATTGCATTCTCTATTTTCAGACCATTCTCGATCATTTTGGTAAAAGAGGGAGGACATTGCATTCTTAGTCAATAACTCATTTCACTGATTAGATTATCAATGAATATGTCCATTTTTTCTTGATTAGGTACATCTCGAGAATACCTATTAAGCATGCGTTTCCAACGTTGTAAGAAGATCATAAAAGATTCACCATTCTTTTGTTTAACATTGCAAAGATCCAACATCATTATCTCATTCCTTATATTGTAGGAGTATTGTGAAATAAATCTATTCACAAGTTCTTCAAAAGATTTGATTCCGGATGGTAATCTTGAAAACCACTCCATTGATCGTCCATTTAAACTCCTAGGAAAAGATGCATAAGGTAAGTTTCATATGAGCAAATTCCATGCTCATAGTACAAAACTCCCTAATGTGATCCTGAGGATCAAATTTTCCATCGTATTTGTCATATTTAGGAATCTTGCAATGTTGCGGAAATGGTATCATGTTCAAATTTTTATCGAAAGGATATGGGAATATATCTTCTAATGAATACTTCTTTGAGCTTGTTCCATTTTGCATGTCTTGCATTTGTTGTTGTAGAGTTTGCATTTATTGAGTAAGGTTTGATAATGGATTATCCACATAGTTTCTCCTTGTTTCTTCGTGAGTTCTTTTATCACTAAGTTCTTTTCTCGTATCATCCCTTTCTTTTCTTGTTTCTTCATGACTTTCTTTTTTCATATCTTCGTTATTTGGATCATCTATGTTTTGGGTGTTACTTGCCTCTAAATCTTGTTTCAAGCTTTCTATGTTAAAGTCTTGTGGTAGTTTAGCTCTAGATTTTGCCAACATCAAGAGATATTTCTCTATTTGTTTTGCCAACAATTTTTCCATTAGCCTATCAAATTTGAAATCTTTCTCGAGGTCTCTAATGGTGCTATTGACTACTTCTTCATCAACAATGGTAAACCCAAAAGTTTAGAATACATGATTATCTTCTTCCTCCATTTGTTGTTGTTTTCTAAGTTGTTCATATTGGGCTCTAGTCCAAGCTGGCATGTGATTATTTCAAAGTTGTTGAAATTTCCAATGGACAAAGTCAATAGGTGATTATTGGTTTAGGAAGATATGCTTTGTTGATTTTACCGCTATTGTTTGTTCATTGTGATAAAGCGTCTCTTTGTTGAAAAACACATCTTTGCAAAATTTCACGGTCAAATTCTGTACCATAGCCACGTAAGTAGTGATGAAAACGGTGTAGGAATGTCCTATGTTTTAATAAGATCTTGTGACTGATATACAAGAATCTTATTTTTTTCTGAGTAGCTTTACAACTGGGTTTTCTTTTCTTAAGGTGATACTTAAAAGTCATATAAGCATTTGACAAGTTACAAGTTTGTTTGATTCCAATGTTGGTGCAATTTTGGTTTTGATATAACCTCGGTTCAAAATAGAAAAGATATATCCAAGATTATGAACCTAGTATAGATTGATCAAGCTTCGTGATAGAGGATTTGATTATCCTGATGAGAGACTTGATAATGATGTTGATTTTTTTGCACTTAAGATGTTTGAATCAATAACTTGTTGAATGTTGATGTTTATAAAAACCTCTTGGGAATAACCTGTTGGATTAGTGACCTAGTTGTTGAGATAGTTTGAAAATACGTGATGGTTTAGAGATAAACCTACTTCAAGAAGTATTTCGATACTGACGTTTTGATACTTTAGTTTTCATTTGGTGTTTCAAGTGTTGGAAAGCTTTCGTATTACCCTTTTGATCAAACTTTTTCAGCAATTTGTTGGATTTTTTCTCACTCGTAGATGATATTGTTCTTTAATTTTTGACCATTTGGAACATGTTACAGACATAGAAGACACAATGTTTAATAAACAAAATGCACAAGCAAGTACAAATCTTATGGCAGGCTAAGACAATAGTTGTTGAATCTCACATGGGGTTTCCCCTGAGGCTATGCTATTCAAAGTGGATATTTAGATGCTTGACCCCACTAGCTCCACCCTTGGCACTCACTTCTTCGGGGCAGCCAAGCACCAGTTTCCATGAAAACTCCCCATGACAAACTTTATATCTCTACTAGGAACCGTATGTGTGTGAGTCGTTTCAGAGGTCCGACCTCCTGCACCAACAACTAGAAGGATTTTGGCAACTAGTACAAGTGGTTTTTAGTAAAGGCTTCTGGTCATGTGGCCATACATGCGACACTTTCAGCTCTGTAAATACAGAAGGTTCCTAGCCTATAGAGGTTACACTCCATAGGGTTTATGGGGAAACACAGTGTCGGTATGAACTTATCAGCACATGTTGTTTGGGACTTTCGTCACAAACACAATTTATTTATAGTGGATTGGAAGGACTCGGTATTAGCCCGTTTCTAATTTAGGTTGTTCCCCTCTCACTGGCCCCCTCAAGGCAGCTCGAGAAGGCATGCCCTCTAAAGGATTTAATTGCTTGAAAGTAAAGAAAGCATAAAAGAGTGGGTTTGGCTTTTTGGTCACCCAATTAAGGGGAGAGCATATACCTACCACTTTCGAGACAGGAAATATAAGTGTTCTTTTTAACCTTTTCAAAGCAATTGCTGGCTAAGTCCTATTTGGAGATGTTGCTCCAACAAGCATGGTGTTTATTTTAGCCTTTTTAGAAGTCTATGTGCAACTATTTTAGAGAAGTTACTAAAAATGCAAGTTGCATGTTGTCAATTTATCCTCTTAGTTAGACTAAATGAACAAGACATGATATATTACTTCCCAAAATAAGGCGTTTAATTAACTAGATGAGGAAATGCATAAAATTTGCCCTAGACACCATCCTGAACATGCATGTTAGTAGTTTGAAAAATCTAATTTCTTGGACATTTGGGCCTGCAAGAAAATTTTGTTAGTTGGAAACAAAAGCGCTATTCTAACATATGTGCTATCTTTCTCCTCAAAAGTGCTAACCTGTAGAGCAAAAGCACTAACCTAGACTACAAAAGCGCTGCTCTGCGGATACAAAAGTGTGATTTCTTTAATAAATGCGCTAATCTAGAGGATAAAAGCACTAACCTAGAAGACAAAAGCGCTAACCGACGATGCTAATGTGTAGATTTTCAGAAAAAAGCACTAAAGTGCATGGCATATGCGCTAACATGTGATGCAAATGCACTAACCTATGAGAAAAAGCATTGTCAGAATTCACATATGTGTGAATCTGCATTACAAATGCGTTAATTTTACTTTTTTGAGATTTTTAAAGGTATATGCGAGGTCCATGAGCCCCACGGCAGGCGCCAAAATGTGTCGACTTGAATTTCATCCTTAGAATGCTACCCACAACAAGTTAGTTTCACAAAATACCAATGGAAATGCTACATAAAATCCAAACTCAACCAATCAAACTACATGAAATACATATGAAATAGAAATGCTAATATTACCTTCATGATTTATGTCTCATTGTGTCCTAACTCCACTATTCCTGGTTGCAGATGGTGTGCTCTCAAACAATGCACTGATAGCTTCCAAGATGGCATATGAAAAATGGGCTAATAATTGGTAGTTAACTGATACTATGATATGAAATACTACATGATTATGCTAAATGATAATTGCTATTTTGCTTCAAGATTAAAACTCACGGATGCATAAGTTTTACAAATGATTTGCTCAAAAATGCACTTGAAAACTAACTCTCTCTCAACTGAAGCTCTTGATTTTATAGACCTTGAGAGGATGAGATGATGTGGCTTAGATCAACGATCATGATCAGATCTACAAATTTGGATGGATGTGAGCAAAGGTGAAGGTTGAGAGAAAGGGGGAAGGAGAAGACAAGTGTCACTCATCTCACCTTGACTGGGTTGTTGACTGAGGGAATCTAGGGATGGTTGGAGAATATTTAGGCATGATAGGACAAGTGGACTCAAGTCCTTCCTAAGATGTAGGGATGTTGGAGAGAATATAGAAGGAGGTTAAGAAATATGTGTACGTACACAATATTCATTAAATTTGGTGGTTGAAGATAAATGATGAATAAATATTTAAGAAATATTAATTTCCTTAGCCACATGTTTGATGAGTTGGCAAAGGGAAGATGAAGTGGAGATGGAGGGTGAGTTGGAAAATAGATTTAAATAATTTAGAAATTATTTAATATTTGAGACTATAGGATAGGAGAATAACCATTAAATATTAGATATATAATTGATTGAAGAAGATAACTAAATATTATATATTTAATTAATTAGAGGAATAATTAAATATTAGATATTTAATTAATTAAAGAAGATAATTAAATATTAGATATTGAATTAATTGATTAGAAGGATAAGATAGATGAATTTAATTAATAAAATATTTCGATTAAATTAATTAATAGAAAGACACAAAATGAAAAATAAATTAATCTTTTCAAATTAACTAGAAGAATAATTATTAAATAAATATTAAATATTTATTTAATTGTTCATAGCCATTTTTATGTGTATACAACAACATAAACCATAGAATTTAAATAGCAAAACATAATGGCCTAAATATTCTTAGGTGGCTAATATTTATTTAAAAAAACATAAGCGAATGCCAATTGCATTTAGTATCAACTATTGATATTTTAGCATACATTGTTAAGATGTGTCATCATTACAATGTATTATATTTTTATTTTATTAGTATAAAAAATATAATATTATTTATTAGTTAAATATGTAAAATATTAATACTATCAATTTTGACTAGGGGAGAAGATTTAATAATTGAGAGCCATGTGAAGATTTATATTTGATTATAATTATTATTTAATTGAAATTCAAAATTTTATTATATTTCAATTTTCATTTAATTAATGAAATGTGCATTAATCTAAACAATATGTTGGTGGATCACTTAATTTTGAGCTGGCATGATGCCCATCCATTATCATTTAAATAAATTAATGTCTTACTCATTTATTTTTATGGCTCTATAGCATTTTCTTTCATATTGTAAATTTCATATTATTTTAAGAGCATCATTCACTATCACAACCGTAATGACTGGCTTGTATTTTCAAATAATTTAAAATAAATTATTGAATAATATCTTTGAAAAATGCAATTCAAATAATAATATTGTACAAGCGGATAGACTAGTTGAGTAGTTTCAGCATTACCAAACTCGTGGATTTGACTTTATTAAGGGAGACTAGTTGACTTGACTATTATCCATTATTATTATTATTTTTTCTTTAGTGACTGTTATACAATATTAAATATTAAATATTGGCATAATTGATGCCATTTTTAAGTATTATTTTCTCATTTAAATATTGGTAAAATAGTTATAAGTCAAGGAAAAAAGAAAAAAAAAGAGTATGATGAATATTTAAATATAGGATAAGTTGATGAGTATTAGATTACGAAATTCAAATTGCATAAAATGGTGGATGTTCAACATTATTGTTATCATTCTTTATTTAATATCAAATGTAATTATATATAACATTTATTTTATTTTTTTAAAATTTTCTTTTTAGAATAGTTTAGTAAATAAATCAACAAAGTCATTTGATTAGTTCTTTGTTGGGTAATTGACTGGAGTCAATTCTTAAGCACATTGACAAAGAAAGAGGAAGCTATAATTCACTAAAAGAAGTATATAAAGACCATGTTAGATGTGAAGTCCATTTACAGTGTCTAGAGAAACATTTGAGAAACAGAATTAATGCTTTAAATATTTTATTTGAAAATATTGAGATGGGACAAGAGACAATTGTTTTAATACATATCCATATTAGATACAAACATGTATTCTATTTACTTGGGTCCCATGAGATATATACAAGAATGATTAAAAAGGAGTTGGTTGCATTTGAAGGTTATTTAGTATTTCACATGCCTACACTCTTTAAGGAGAATGATCGACTTAAGGATGTGGTAGAAAGGAGAACATATATTAAGAACATCTTAGTCCCCATGTTTGCAGATATTAATGTTGAGGACCAAATAAGTATTGAAAAGTTGAGTGTCTATTTGGATGATCTCTCAAAGGTTGAGAGTAGATTGATACAAATAACAACAGTTGTTGGCACAGCATTGGGGGATGTATATAACATGCATAATGTCCCTATTAATTGTATTAAAATGGATGGCATTTTCCCCCTATAAAATGAAAATGAATTGTAGTTTGAGTTGCATGTCAATATAACCATTATACAAGGTCCTATATTGTCATCTCAGCTATCCATTTGTGTTGTTTAAAATTTTGGTGAAATAAAGCAAATACAAATTTGATTTGCATTTCAATTTGTTATATAGTGGACCAATTTTGCCATCTCATCCAATCAGAGGCCACTCCATCTGTACCTGAAAATGAAAATGAAGTGAAGATACATTTGATCTACATTTCAATTAGTCATCAAATTGAAATTGCATGCTACTTCATTATTTTGTACTCACGTTCTCTACTCATGTGGTTACATCAATTCTACATTAGCCAAAGTTAGTTTTGAAGGTGAAGCATCTTCCTTGAGTTCTAAGCCTTTCTCCAATGATATGTAATGCCTGCCAAAATACCCTAGAGAAATACACGTAATCTAACTACAAATAGAGATAAAAAAAATTTAAAAGCTCATATACTAAACAATACATACATCTATAACATCCATCTAATGCATATCAAATACATCATCTACTAAATGCATAATTACAAATTACATCTTTTGCCAATAACAACAAATCATAGAACATCATAACACAACTACGCAAGCAGAATAACACATCATATCATTCTTTCTCCTAGGGTATATCAACGTCACTACTTTTAAGAGTAACACCCTATAAACTAAGTTCATTTTAGAGCACCAATTCAAACGTTCCAAATCCCCATCATTACACGTCCATTCTTTTTATTATGAATCTAAATGTATATCCCTTCATAAGATAGTACTAGATCATAATCTAAGATTCAAAATGTCTAACAATAGGATTACTAACATACGCAAGTACATGAAGTATACCATCAATGCTTAACTATTCTAGGTGCATGATGCCACCTAAGATACCTATATCATGTCCATCTAATCCATACATAATAGCATCTCTTAACACATACCATATGAAATATCAACAACACACTAATACAATTTCCATTCTACTTCAATCTCTAAGATCATTTATGACACTAACAATGCTTCTCATTCACAATCTTACAAGAATCATCTAACTTGCAATGAAATCAAATATCCAACTCTATAAGTGGAACTAGATCATTTCTTAAAGGAAAATATCATCACATCAAGATTACTAACCACATGGTCATACACAAATCATAACAACAAGTAATAACCCTTCTTAACACATAAATAATCTAACTCAAACCCATTCCTAATGAACACTTCCACAATATAGATCACATGACATAACATTATCTTAATACATTCCAAGGTCATAATCTTTCAATATCATATTACAAAATATTACGAATCACAAGAGCACATATTTTGTATCCATATTTAGCAAATCAACAGGATACAATATTAACCCTAATGGATAGAAATCAGCTCCATAACTCAAACACATAATAGAGAATCATTGAATCCATACAAATCTACAACTACTCATTCATTTGCATATTCTAAGAGTAATTGACACTAAGGATTAACAATCTTCAAATCAAGACATACATGATCATTATTATATCCACTACCACCCACAAGATATACACAATCATTGCAATCATTTAATTCATGCTAGCTGCAAATTACATTCATCATGAATATTTTAATGTGAGGATCTAGTTGTTATTGAGAGGGGGGGTGAGGTGAGTTAGTAATAACAATAAACTACAAACTTTCACCAATTTGAAAACACTTCACCAAAAATAGTTCATAACCAATACCGATAGCTGATCAAACAGTCTTCAAAATAGATTTACCAAACTAATACCGATAGCTACTTAAGTGTTCATCATTAAGAAAACATAGTAAAGACATCAAATGAATAACTCAACAATCCATCCACAACATGAACACAAAAAATTTTCATGTGGAAACCCAAATGGGAAAAACCACGGTGGGAATTGGTACCCACAAAATATTTGCACTCTTTTGGAATGCGCTCTATTAAAGGCCTAGCCCAGTTAGGAGCTTTACAATAATTCTCGGCTAAGAGTAGACCCTGTTAGGAGTCACCCGGTGAAGGGATTTTAACCTCATCTTTGTTAGGATCTCTAACTTGTTAGGAGTAACCTTGCTAAAGGATTTAAACCCAAATTAATGAGCCACCCGGTGAAGGGATTTACAAGATCAGGCCTATTAGGACGTACCCGATTAAGGGATTTTAATACTATTGCATTGTTAGGAAACACCAGATAAATGATCTAATCAATGCACTCTCTTCTTTCTAGTAGAGATCCATTTCAGCTCCAATCTGGTTCAACACTCTCTCCTTCTCTGATTACCAACATAATAAACCTTCTAAAACTTGACCTAAATAGACTTTACAATTAGGTCAATTACATAACCCTAACAACATTCAAAATACATTGAATTTACATTACAGATCATTACAACAAATTTCAAGACAATTACAACCATTGAATGATCATAACATATCACCACACATCGATCTGATAAGTTGTCAAACCCTTATCACATTTTGCTAAGCACTTCACTATTTCCCAAGAAATTCACTCCTTGTATGCAACAAAACAATATCTTATCTCTTCACATAGATTCTGACATGTCATAGTCAATTTATGAACATGAAAAGAATCACTACCAAACCATAAAACATCACTAGTCAAAGATCTTGTTACTGGTTCTCAAACCCTACTGAATAAACAACATTCAATTATAAACATGACTTCCGGATCTCCAAACATGATTTGGTTCCAGTCATAGACTCATTACAATTTCATAAGCATACATTCCAAACCAAAACACCTAACTCAACACGTTTCTCTACCGCAATCATCTCCTTCACTGTTCCTTCTTACTGGTTCACTGTCAACTTAGCAGTTTTGCTTTCCAACTCAATACATTTCAATCTATTACTGGTTAAACTTAACTGATAGACTTAGATAACTTAGATGACATACCAAAACATGAATACACATGGTTGCCATCAATGACAACACAAATAGCTGATCATCAAGCATCATATCATAATTATATCATCACCAACAGTCCTTTATCGGTACACCATCATCTCCATCAGTTATGCCAATATGCCAACATTCTCCCCCTTTGGCATTGATGGCAACACTAAAAGAATACAACAACTAAAACAATCAACTGTTGACAAATACCAGGAACTCATCATGTCAGTTGCATCGATCTGTGCTTCACTTGATCTTCTCCTTGTCATTGATCTTCTCCCCATGGCTATTACATTTCTTCTCCCCCTTTGATAGCAATGCCAAAGGTGCAAAGGCATCTTCTATCTTCATTTCTGTTGCTTCGTCTTTGTTGCTCCCCCTCAGGAGTAGCCCACTTCTCATCAATCCATAGTGAAAGATAGTTAATGAGTCCACTGTATTGATGCATCCACATCTACTTAGTTGACCTTGGGTAGGGGTATAACCCCTAACTTACCTTTGAGATATTCAAAGGTAGCCTTAGGAAATGACTTAGTGAATATATCTACCAATTACTCCTTACTTGACACATGCTTCAATCTCACTTTCTTTTCTTGTACTCTCTCTCAGAAAGTGATACTTCAATTCAATATGTTTAGTCCTAGCATGCAATACAATGTTCTTAGAAATGTTTATAGCACTAGTGTTATCACACTGTATGATCACCGGTTCTGTCATATCCTACTCGAATCCTTCCAAGACATGTCTCATCCATATAGCTTGTGTATAGTTCATGGATGCAACCACATATTTTTTTTTTGCTATACAAATTTGTTTCTTACTGGTCCAAGCTACCAGTCTACCATGTAGAAAGAATGCACCATCGATTGTGCTCTTTTGGTCATCTACATTTCCTACCCAATCAGCATCAGTGAATACCTACAAAGAAAAATTGCCTTTGTATGGATACCACAATCCATAGTCAATTGTCCCTCTAAGATATCTGAATATTCTCTTCACTGTTGTCATATGTGTCTCCTTAGGGCTCTTTTGAAATATTTATACTAAAGCAACTGCATGGGCAATATCTAGTCTACTATGAACAACATAGTGAAGTTTCCCAATCATAGATCTATGTTCCTTCTCATCCACTGAGGATGAATCATCTTCTTTTGACAATTTGCAACCTGTAACCATAAGTGTTCCAACCAGTTTACAGTCTTCCATTCCAAAGGTCTTTAACACTTTCTTCACATACTTAGACTGGCTGATAAAAATACCACCTTTCATTTGATGTACCTACAAACCAATGAAATTTTTTATCTCACCTATCAAAGACATCTCAAACTCTTCCTTCATCTCATCTGCAAAACTCATACTCATATCATCATTTTCTCTAAATATGATGTCATCAACAAATACTTCTGCAATCAACATCTTGTCTTCTTCAGTCTTCAAATAAATATTATGTCCTCATTGGTTCTCTGGAATCCTATCTTTATTAGATGTGCATGAAGTCTTTCAAACCATGCCCTTGGTGCTTGCTTTAATCCATATAATGCTTTATGCAGTTTGCATACCATATCCTTGTCTTCTATCAATGCAAACCCATCGGGTTGTTCAATATACACCTCTTCTTCAAGAATACCATTCAAAAATGTTGACTTAACATCCATTTGATAAACTTTGAAACCTTTAAATGCTGCAAATGCAAGTAGAACTCTAACACCTTCAAGCCTAGCAACCAGTGCAAAGGTCTCTCCATATACTTCACCTTCTTCTTGTGCATACCCTTTGCATACTAGTCTTGCCTTGTTTCTAACAACTTCACCATCTTCATTCAACTTGTTTCTAAATACCCATTTTGTACCAATTACATTTTTATCATTAGGTCTAGGAAAAAGTGACCAAGTATTGTTTTTCTCAATTTGATCAAGCTCGTCATTCATTCCCTTTATCCAATCATCATCCTTAAGAGCTTCTCTTATTTCCTTTAGTTCAACTGTGGAAATCAGACATGCAGTCTTTCTGATTTTATTCTAGTCTGCACTCCAACATTCTTGTCACCTATTATCTGGTCTTCAGAATGATTTAACCTTACATACCTAGGTATAACCTATTCTGGTGCAATAACTTCTTGTTCTTCATCTTCTATCGGTTGAGCATCTTCATCTGCACTATTTTGCTAAACATTTTTCTACACTTCCGGTTCAATAATCACATATTTTTGTTCATCATCTGCTGGATCAGATTTGCTAGTATTATCAGATTCATCAGAGTACTCATCAACTTTTACATTCACACTCTCGACAATCTTCTTTGTCCATTTGTTAAAACACTTGAAATCTTTGTTCTTAGTAGAGTAGCCAAGGAATGTTCCTTCATCACTCTTAGCATCAATTTTACCAGTATAATCATCTCTCTTTATAAAACATCTGCTGCCAACAACTTTGAAATAACTAACACTAGGAGTTCTACCATACCATAACTCATAGGGTATCTTGTCATTACCTTTCTTCACTGGTATCCAGTTCAATGTGTATACTATAGTGCTGACTACTTCTCTCCAAAATATCTTAGGTACATCTCAATGTATTAGCATAGTCCTTGCTGCTTCAACAATGGTCCGATTTCTTCTTTCTGCAATTCCATTCTGTTGTGGTGTCTTTGGTGCAGACAATTTCCTCTTTATTCCATTTTCATCACAATATCTCACAAACTCATCTGATGTAAACTCTCCACCCTGGTCAGATCTCGGGCACTTAAGATTCTTACCGATTTCCTTTTCTACTAAGGCCTTGAATTCCTTAAACTTGCTGAAAGCTTCTGAATTTTCCTTCAGAAAAGTAACCCACATCATTCTAGAAAAATCATTAGTAAATAACATGAAATTGTTGGCATTGTGTTTTCATTGATGTCAACCGGTATAGGATGACTACCGGTATAAGAAATGTATATGCAACACTTTCATGGATGAGTACAAGATGAGATATCTTTGATATCACCTTGTGTTGCATAACACCGGTAAGGTAAGTAAGAGAATGACATTTAGAGGAATGATCACTAGAGTCACTGATACACAAGTTAGTGTTTGACTTGTGTGGATGAAATGGACAGGTTACCGATACAGTGTACCATCGGTAAGGAGAGGTTATCAACTGGTAAGAGTTGTGTTGATAGTGAGTAGTTGCCAACCGACAAGCTTATGACTAGTGTACAAGCAAGATGAGCAAGATTTTGAGTTGTTGTTTGTGATGAAGATGTTGAATGTTACCTAAATCACATCAACATCAGAGGAGAAGAATGAACAAGTCACTGGTATACTGTGTGGATGTAGAACAACAAGACTCCCACCGAATGAAGATGCACTCACCATGTGAAGAGATTACTGATAGGGAATGTGCCCACACTAGATCACATGTGCTTGTTTGAACATATGTTGCACAAATAGGGAAGCCACATGAGTGCATTGCAGGATGCAGATGACAATGATTCACTACCACTGGTAAGTGGATCTTATCTCCTATTATGCAAAGTGTGCATCATAGTTCTATGAGATAAGATAGAAGAGGTAAAGGCAGGGGTTTGAAGGCTGACACTAGATCTACTAGTGAATCAAAGGAATGCCTCAAGTGCATGAAATCAGGGATATGCACTAGACCGACAGAGAAGGCATGTTGAGTTGTCGGTACAGATGAAGAGTGATGGGTTTTTCACTTTGACAAACTGGTTGAGATATGGTTCGAGATGATCAAGAAGAAGGCAAGGCTGAGCAGATGTAGACAAAGGAAAATGGTTGGGTTGAAGATGGAGTCTATGGAAGGTTGATGACATCGTTCATCAAGGTGTTTATCGGTATGTATGTGCACTGGTAATGCAGACAAGGGGAAGATGCAGAAGACTCCTATCCGATGAAGATGTGCATAGGGTAGGTTAGCAAGAGTGTTGACCGATTGAGTGTTCCATCAGAAGAGAAGAGGAGTGCAAGGTTGATAACAGACCAATTTGAGTGTTTAACTAGCAGGGTTAGTAAGCCAGTAGATGAACTCAGTAATGGAGTTGGTCAGTGATCCCATCCATACCGACACAAATGTTCAAGCAAGGGTGGATGCTGACATATTTGCCACATGGAGGTGAAGTGGTATGCATGCACAAGTCAATGTGTTGAGTCGGTGAAGTGTCAAGCGGTGAGGTAGATGTTGATAAGTCGACATTTATGTCGATAGCATGTTTCATGGGTTGAGATGCAGAAGAGTATGGCTCAAGACTGATCAGATGACAAAGATCTGATTGGATGACTTCATGATCAAGTCCGAGTGTCCTAGTGCTAATCAGGGGAGGTGAGGCTATCTGCTTTATTGCTTCATAGGTGTCTAACAAGTGCAGACCAAAGAAGGTGTTGTGTTCGTAAAACTCAGCAAACATGTATTGGAAGTCGCATGATTGGTGGAGCTAACCGATCTATTGCAGGAGGTCAATCTCTAGAAGGAGATCGGATTGGATTTGGTTTGCCTCGAGGTCGATGAGGAAACCCTAACCGCCTAAAATTTGAATTGGCTTTTGGTGGGAAAACCAGGTTATAAATATGCAAGCCAAAATCATTGAAGGTTTCTGCTAGATGAGGGAGTGTTGCTAAATGTAAGGAGAAATCAATAAGTGCTCATCAAGAAGAAGAAGAAGAGACTGAGTGTGAGAAAGAACAGGGTTGAAGTGTTCAACAAGCAACAAAAGTGCAGAACTGATAGTGACCATACCGACAGAGAAGAAGTGAAGGAAACTGCTGAGAAAGCAGTCATATAATTGACAGAGTGTAGTACCAGTGGACAAAGCAGAGCAGTTGAGAGAAGAGGCAACTCAAAGAGAGAACCGACAATGAACTGGATAGAAGATCTAGTAGAGAGATTTGAAGAACTGTTACAAAAATCCATTTGTAACAAGGCTTTTAACTTGTAAATGATTATGTTTTGTATTAATTGAGTTGGAGCTCAGTGCAGGGGTTGGTGCTCCTTGGGTTGTGTTGGAACCCTAAAATTTGAATTTTTTTAGAGTTATAGATTCATGCCAAAAAGAGGATTTCTCAATGCAATTGTATGAACTACCTATGAACACATTAAGAGATCGATTTCCAGGTATTTATATGTATTCAAAACTTTAATTTTTAGGTACACCCTTCTGAACCAAAATTCATTTCATTTGAGTGTAATTATGTCAAGTTATTGATTTCTTTGCATTTAGTGTACATTCAAACATTACCATGTCAAATTTTAAAGCCTTGTGATATTATTTACTATATCAGTTTTAAGTAAATTTAAATAGGTCCATTATGTATCATTTTGATTTTTCTTTAAATAATGGCATTTGGATATTAACGGTTCTCTTTCTTGCAGGATCATTACACTAAGCCAACCATTTCCTTGAAATGATTATGATTTATTCAACCTAATGCATAATTTTGGAACCATATGTGTTCATGCCATATGAGAGTCATTTTATTCACATCTTATATTAATTTTTCCTGCATAAAATTATTAATTTTGATATATTATTTTAGATATTGTTATAACATATTCATTTATTTGTGTTATAAGATTTCAAATGATTTTTTTCATTAACACAAATCTTAATTGGCATTGATGTGTTATATGTAGGGTTACTATAAAAGTAAATAAAAGTTTATTTTCAAGAGGGTAAAATATGAATGCTTTTACAAAATATATATCAAGTTCTATGGAGAGCCTATTTTGTAAATCTTTTAAATAAAAGATTTAATATATTGCCAAAAGGAATAAAAGTATTTTTCAAATGGTAAATCATTTTTATTTTAGAAAACTTTATAAGTAAAGTGGCATTTGCACAAAGTGGGGCCCGGTGGGTGAAACCCATCAGGCATCGGGGTAACTAAAAAAGTGTTACCCTGATAGAGCAAGCTACCTTGATGGACAAAGCGTGAAGGTATGGAATTTTGTTTTTTATTTGCAAAGAGGTAATGTATTTTAATTTTTGCTTCTGATTTATTTTTAAAAGGTAAAATTGATTTTAAGAGGTTATTAATTAACATTTTACCTTTAAATTTAATTTTTCTTGAAAGTAAATAATCTCATGTGTTTTCTATATAATATATTTACATTTTGAGATTTTTTAAATAATGTATGAAGTGACTTTTATAGATTTATTTTCTTTAATCTTTGATTATTGTAATTTAAGGAATGTCTCATTAGATATTTTGCCCTAATGGTTGTGTCATGTAAAGTTAATTTCCTTTTAGGGCAAATTAATTTTTATGAAATATTTCTAATGGCATTATATTTCAAGATAACCATATCAAAGGAAAAGTATTGAGTTTATTGCAATATCTCATTATGGTATTTTGTGTGCAGAAAATTATATTTGTTTCTTGGGCGAACATTAGGAGGGAGTATTTCTTACTCAAAAGATTAAACATGATTCTTGATACTTCCTTATTTCAAGATAATAATCTCTTATTATTCTTAAAAATATTATGGTAGGGAAATTTTATTATTTCAAAGACTAATGATTATTAGTTTTCCAAAAGTTAAATTTCCTTTCCAAAAGAGGTTATTATAGCAAATTTCTTTTTACTTTGGAAATTATTCAAGTGAAAGTAAATCACTCTCATTGGAATATTTACTCAAGGAGATTTCATTTACTTTTGGAGCCTTATTATATCATATTTTTAAGAAATATTTTTACTCTAATTATGTGTAAAGATTATATATCTCTTTAGGGTAAAGTATTTTTAATTTTTCCAAAGTGGGTCATTAAATAATTTTTTTTAGGTTTTGGAAAGTTTTAATTCAAGTATAATGTATTCCCAAAATGTTATTAATACAATATTATTATTCTTAGGAAATATTATTCCTTTTGAATTTTTTATTTTGGTAAATCTTGTGACTATATGACACGGTATTTTGAGCTATTTTTTCCCTAAGTATATATGGTATATTTCCTTTTAGGTCAAATTTGATCTCGCAAAATGTTTCTAATGTTATTAAAGATATTATTTTAGCCCTAGAAGGATAAATGTTTGATTTATTGCAATATCTAAATAGTGTCATTTCATGTGCAGAGAAAACCTATTATTTCTTCCATGGGACAGGAAGTATTTTTTACTTTAATAAATTAATATAATACTAGAAGATGTAATGATTTTATTATTTGTGAAAAATACATTAAATCATTATCTTGGAAATACTTCCTCAATGGATGAAATATATTCAATAGTATTCATGAATAATATTGGATTAGTCAATTGGATGATATTTTCACCCTAAGTGAATAAAGTGGAACATGTGTATTAGGGTTAATTTTTTATGTGGAATCAAAGTGTGAAATTTTTGTAAAAGTATTTTCCAAAAAAGTTGTAAAAACTTTGATTAAGAAGAATTATTATTTATGTATCTGAAAAATAATATTTTTTAATCCAAAGCTTAACCAAAGGAAAATCATGATTTACTTTCCATTTGAGGAACCTGATTGGTTTAATTTATGTGCAGGAAACTTTTATCAAAGCTTGGAAATTAGGTTCTCAAGTGGAAACGAAATATTAAATTTGCATTATAAATGTCTCTGTGTTGTATTTTAGGGATTCATTTGTAAATGTTTTTCAAACCAAAGGGTGTGTCCTTTGGGAATGCAACTATCTGTAACTCCCTCCTGTGTATGAAAGGGTGTGTCCTTTCATATGTGCCTTTTGATTCATATATTTAAAGGGAGTCAGTTTTACAGAGGGGAGGGGGATTTTCATAGAACATCATGTTGTTGTAAGGACTGAAAGTCATTTGTACTAGGGAAGTCTATAGGAAGAAGAAGTACCATTTTGTGAAAGCAATTTGTAATGAAGTATTTGCAAGTGCAGCTTATGTATGCAATCATTTCTTGAAGGTTAATATACAAGGTTCATTGTTTCTTTTCCAAATATTGTGCACACTTTTGTGTTGATGATTGTCTTTGTCCTCTTGATAAATCTGTGTATAGATTTTCTATGATGTGAATCACATGTTGTTGCATTAAGTGAAAGATTGAGTTCTTATTGTTTGTGTAACACATACTGAACCTTCATAGTTGATGATTAAAATTGTCTCTTGAGTTGATAAGATATTCTGTCCACAAAGTCTCACATATATCCCTGGATAGAGGCATTGGTTTGTTATTGATTTTTCAAGGTTTTGATCTGTATGCATTCAAGGTCCTTGACAGAAAAACATTCTTCCCAAATCCTATATGAACTAATCTATGCATATGTCTTTTAGGTCATGAAAGCAATCTCATTTTCAATATACATTCACAATTATTTCTTTTCGAGGGCATTTATTTAAAGCACATAGTAAAGCATAATTGCAGACAACAATTTGCCAGTTTGTAATTTGCTAAAAGGCTTAAATCCACTTTAAATAATCTCTGTTGTTTTTGAGAGTGTCAGGTACACCTGCCTAGGTTTAGTGGAGCATAAAGTGCAAAGGGATTTAGTCTTTGACTATCCTTGTTCATTGGCCAAGGCTGATTAGATTGCTTGAGGATTTGGCAAGTCTTTGGGTTTTCCAATCTGTGGTTTTGGGAACCAATAGGTTGGTGCCCTAAAATCAGGGGTTGTAGCTCCTTGGGTTGGTACCCTAAATCAGGGGTTGGTGCCCTAAACATTGTAATCAGAGATTCATTGTAAGGTTGGATTGGAGCAGTAGTCTCCAACAACATTTCTCATCGAGGTTTTTCCCATCTTGGGTTTTCCTCGTATATGTTGGTGTTATGTGATGTCCCTCTTGTGTGAATGAATTTGTGTTTAGTCTCCTCACTAACCAGTAAGCCTGCATTGAGTTTGATCTATAAATCGGTATACTCACATAGGCTAGTTATAGGGAAAAGTTTAAGAACCACTGATTCATCCCCCTCTCAGTGATGCATTGTGTCTAACAATTGGTATCAAAGCCTAGGTTCCCAATCAGATGAGATTTCTCTAGCTTGGGTAGATTTTGGCTTAAGGACACAATGGCTTGTTTAGTGTCAATACCTAATCTAGTTTTTGATGGTTCAAACTATTCCATTTGGAGTTGTAGAATGGAAGTATACCTATCCTCTCTAGGGTTTGATGTATGGATGTTTGATGTAAATGGATACCCTAGTAAAGTCAGTCCTCCCACTGATTCAGATACAGAAAGAAGAAACCAGTGCAATGAAGCAGCAATGAAGGCTATACTTTATGGGTTAACAGATGATGTCTCCTCATAGGTGGACAGATGCAAATCGACAAAAAGCTTATGGGAGATATTGAAGAAGCTCTATGGAAATGAGCCTACTACTGTAGCGATGGCTTGTGATGATAGGATGAGAAAAGCATCTCATGAATCTACAGATGATGAAGGAATATCCGCCATCAGCTACAACAATGATGATAAAAGAACCCACCTCTTCATGGCTCAAGAATCAGAAGATGAGAGGCACACATCTGAGAATGATCATGCAAATCACTCCTACTGATAAGATGTGTTTGGTAGTAATAGTCAAGGTGAAGAAGAAGAGGAAGTAGAAGTTGATCTTGAAGGAGAGATTGTAAATGCACTTGAAGAACTCAGAAGAGTAAGAAATGAATAAAATCTATTCAAGAATGTTGTTGTAATGGAGCAGAACTGACTAATAAAATATCTTAAAGAATCTGAGAAATACATCTCGGAGTTAAAGATTCAACAAGAAGACACCAAGGAGTATCGATGCAGTGATCTAGCCTCTGAGATAGAAGTAAAAGATAAAGAATATCAACAAATTCTTGGAGAAATGGAAATTCTCCAAAATGACCTTGAGAAGTGTCAAGATGATCTCAAGGTGAGAATCTGGTTTGATAGCAACAGTGATGCCTTGGACAAAATGTTGAAAATGAAAAAAGAATGCCAAGGACACTGAAGGATTAGGAAGTGGTTCTGGTGAATGTCCCCCACAATGACATTTTGTTTGTCTCCTCAAATGAAGAAAACAAGGGACAAACCTTCATAGTTAGAAATGCTCCCCGGAAGAAGGTTGATCTAACCACAACTGGTGAAGACATGCAGACAAGAATGAAGACCAGTGTTGCAAGAAGGAGGAACACTGCAGATCCCAAAATAAAAGGGAAAATGGGAGAAGACAGCTTCACCGGAAGCAAGAACATGAGAAGATAGCAAAGAAAACCTCTTACTGGTAGAGGACAAAGAAATGCTACCACCCACATGTCTAGACAAGTGTGGGAGAAGAAAAGATCAGATGGAGGAAATGCAAAGAATGGACAACCCAAGATCCATCCTCAAAGAAGGAGAAATGGAGATGCTAGACTGGTAAGATCTCCCCATGCATGGCAGAATAAATTTGTAAGTCATATGCCATTCTTTACTGGTTATTACATTGCATGTAATGGTCATGGCCATAGGGTAGAAGAATGTAGAAAGAGATCTAGATGGAATAATATAGGATCTCATAGATATCATGCTTATGAGAAAATGTATCAAGGAGTAGATACATGTATGTCCGCTCTCCTGGTTATGCAAATAATGTTTGTTATAATTGCAATGGAATTGGCCATAGAAGCTATGAATGCAAGAAGAAGGACTTGCATTCATATGGAAGTTGGTATAGCAACTATGCTCAACATAGAAATGAATACAGAGCATATGGAAGTCAGAGACCTGCATGGAACCAGAGAAGAAATGTCTCTGCAAGATAAAGAGGTGCACCAGTTTTGGTTGTCAGTCACTGCAACATGACCAAAAGAAGATGGTTAAACCAGTATTTTAAGAGATTCCCTAATCATGAAGTTGGCATGGATGTTGTGTGCTACTATATCACCATTTCCGGTTGTGATGTAGAGTTTGAAAATGAAAGGACCCATCAGCAGAAGATGGTAAGACCTGCTCCCAAGACTGAAAATGGGAAGAAGAATGAGACCAAGCAGATATGGAGGAAGAAGACCATGTACCAGCACTGTGCATTCAATGCACAAGTGATATCTCATAAGGTCTAAAGGAGATGTAGGATCTTAGGGGGAGTAGTACACTAACCATATCATTCACCCCCTCAGTGGAAGAGGACACATGGAAGAACAAGCTACTGTCGGTATGAAGGAAGAAAATGAGATGATAAGTGTGTGTAGTGGTGGCCTTGGCTACACACCTATGGATCATAGTTGGATCACTACCGCATGTGTCAATGTATGACAAGATTAACAATTGGTATCAAATGCAAAGTTACATAAAAATGTCACGAGTTACAAGAACATGTTCTAATAGTGATGATGGAACGGTACAAAAAACTGGTATGTGCAAGATGTTACCGACATGAATGCTAACATGTACTTACATGTTATGTAAGACAATGAGGTTGGAGATCATTGCATTATCCCTAGTAACATGGAATGGGGAAGTTATGTCTCAAGTGGTGTTGGTGAAGACCCGAACAAAATATGTTGGCTTGGTGGTTGATCATGAAGACATGCATGTTTTTGGGCTAGCCGGTTTAACTCTTGGCATGATGATGACATTGTATGGCATTGTGTACAAATAGGATCATGTCATAAGTTGTGGTGGATATGATGGAGTTGAAAGATCATTAGATGATCACATATGTACAACTCAACCGATATATGAAGTTGATTGGAGCCTCGATATTGGACATGATAGGCATTGAGGACCTGAGATGTATGACTCGAGGGGAGTTCAAGTGCTTATGATGCAGAGATAGCATGCTTGAACTTGTGAGAGTACTGACTACCTAAACTGTAGATGATGGAAATTGTTTTAGGAATACCCAGGAGAATTTCATGGTTATTGGTATATACTTGTCATTTAGCTGGTTGTATTTACACCGAGAGGCGTAACCTACAATGAGATCATATAAGGGTCATCACCAGTAATAGTATAAAAAAAAGAAATGATTTGTATTCCTGAACTGTCACCATCCAAGCTATAATGGTGCAAGCAGATTCTTTAATGCCAACCCCACGTAGTAGTTGTGTCAACATTAAAGATCCTGTAGCCATTACAATGCATCCTTCAAACACATTCAATACGATTTATTTAACGAAGGAAGTTGAAAGGATTGACTTTACCGATCCATATAGAGGAGTCACATTCACCTCTCTTCAATTACATCAATTCAATTCTGCAATCAGAATATTTTAATTTCCACATGGGTGTTATGCAATCAGTGTTTTCTACAAATAGAGTATTCATCTGCACAGGTGTTCCTCAACATAGTTTCTTCCTCAAGTAGATGTGATTGGCTCTGTGTGGTTCGTTGAAATCTCTTCCTCGAGTGGAGGTTCTCTACAGAATATTTGATGTGTTTGGAGTTTCGCCAAAATTAGGTATGCATCCTTCGACTGGAACTGAAAAAAAAATTAGTAGTTGTACATTTAGTGGATTGTTTCATCTGTCATTTTCAATGATTTGTGGTTTTCAAATAACATAGGTATTATTCATAAGGTCCATGGTTATATTGATACTCACCATATCTTGCGTGCTTTGATGATCATAATCTAATCGATAAAACTCTCTCTTTTATTTCTTTCATGATCATTAACTCTTCCTCTTATTAAACATTAACTAGAGTATGGATACAGTTCTGCCATATCGATGGAAGTAATGCCAATACAAACTCTTTGAAGTTTGTTACAATCCTTCGATGGAAGTAACGTGATTTGTAGATACTCCAAGGTCTGTTAGTCATATCCCAGGGAAGTAGCAGAAACATGCAAACCCTCATCCATCTTGATAGCAAGCTCCATTGCATGCATGTTCCCATGTATCACATTGGTTATCACCCACCATTTTCTTCTGCCAGAGCTTGAAAATCAGTGATATTCTCCAGGCTAAAAAATAGATTAAGAATATGGCTTAGAGAGTTATTATCTAGAGGAAGGTCAGCTAAGGCATAAAATCATAATCTAATAGACAATATATTTTGAGGAGGGATATTTAACTGGTAATAAAAATGTGTTAGGCGAGGTGGGTCTATATTAGTCATACTGAAAACACTTATTTTCATTTGTCTAGAACCAAAATCGGCCATTTTTTGGTTTAAACTAGAAGTAACTGAGAGGGAGGTTAGTTCAAGGAGGGAGACACTAAACATAGAGAGAATTGTCACTTCCTTCCGCTATCCCTATCCAACCAAACTACATTAGGGACTTGCCCCCACGGGTGAACAACCAAACTAGGTGTATTTGAACTAGCCAGCCTTCCGGGTGAATAGCCAATAGAAAATCAATGGGGCTGGCTACTACTTCTCCATCCATCCATCCTAAACCAGGTATTTGTATTGCTCAAGGACAGAGCAATGTTAACGAAGCAGAAAGGGTATTGATGAGTATTAATAAATTAATCTAATTGATAATACTTCGAGTTAACTAATTTTATAAAATAAAATTCTTAATAGATTTATTAAAGATTAGATTAACTACTAATAGATATATATTAGAGTTTGATATATAAATATAGACATTTAAATATATGTTTTAAATGGTTGTTTAACAAATATATATGAAATGTTAAATGTTTAGCAGCTAAATATCAAAAAAAAATTAACAGTTTTTTACAATATTTAACATGTAAACTAGAAAGATTTACCATTTTTATGAATTATAATATGATATAAAAAAAATAATACCATTTAAAACAAATTTTTAGTGGGTGTGTGGCAATGTATAAACAGAGCCACAAGAGCATGGCATCATATAGGCTCAATTTAAGTTTTAAATACCCAACAATAGTCATTTAGAATTTGTCAAGTAAATTTCCACATTTCTTAATTACCTTATTATAGTGCACTTCCACATTGAGATATAACAAATTAAATTTTGTAGCATTGAAATGTCATTATAGTAAAATATTTATATAGTTTATCTAGAAGGCAATGTCGTCAGTTAGATGTTATTGCAATTTTGTTATGAATTTATAAAAGTAGAATGTTTATTCCTTATCTGGAAGGCAATGCCGCCAGTTAGATGTTATTGCAATTTTGTAAAGAATTTATAAAAGTAGAATGTTTATTCCTTATCTAGAAGGCAATGCCACCAATTAGATGTTATTGTAATTTTGTGAATGAATTTATAAAAGTAGAATGTTTATTCCTTATTTGAAAGGCAATCCTGTCAGATAGATGTTATTGTAATTTTGTGAATGAATTTATAAAAGTAGAATGTTTATTCCTTATCTGGAAGGCAATGCCGCTAGTTAGATGTTATTGTAATTTTGTAAAGAGTTTGTAAAATTAGAATGTTTATTCCTTATTTGGAAGGCAATGATGCCAGTTAGATGTTATTGCAATTTTGTAAAGAATTTATAAAAGTAGAATGCTTATTCCTTATCTCGAAGGCAAAGCCGCTAGTTAGATGCCATGCCACCATATGAAAATAATTGTGTTATGTGAAATGCAATGCCACCACATGAATTATTTTATTTTAATAGCACATTTTAAGCTTTTGTGGAATTTGTGTGTCTTGCTCCTTTAGGTGTAAGAGATGGGAATTTTGCAAAAAGAACTTAGGTCTCTTAAATGTTTTTTTTTTCGACCATATTTATATTTAAGTAAGGTTTAAGTCTAAGTGTTCGGAATATGGATTTGCAGAAAGAGAATTAATATTGTAAACAATAAAGCAGCAAGATTGTTTTAAAAGTAGAAATTTAGACTGTTTAATAAATGATATGGAGAGGCTTTACAAGGAACTCAAATGAATTTATTTTTTAATCATTATGATTACTATTATGGCTATTTTAGTCATTATTTTTATGTTTATATTGTATTAGGGTTAGGAGTAGAATTATTTCTTATAAAAATGGTCAAATGAATAAGAAGATAATTATAGTTTTGACTAGGATTACTATCACAAATCAATTAAGGTTTTTGAATAATCAATTGGTGTTATAATTAGTTCTATATTTAATTTATTGCTAATGATAATTTGTAATTATAATATGTAGTGTCGTAAATTGTACGCACTTGCTAGGGTGGTACAATTTCACACCTAGTTTAGCACCCGCCTTGGCGCATTTTGCATTTTGCATTGCATTTCCCCTTTAGCACTTAATTAATTAAATTAATTAGGTCTAAGGTTCTATTTTATCATCTCCCATATCAGAAAGTTGGGCCCTTTCATTAAAGTGTGCTCCTTTCATTTTATTCCTCCAATACATCATTTAATCAAAAACCCTAAGTAGGTCCTATTTTGAACTTGGGGGCTTGATTTCGGGGGTCAAAACATCTCGAAATCACCTGTAACTTCGGTATTCTCTCTAAAATCATCATATCTGACGGCCCTGAAAATTTATTGAAAAGTTGCCAGGACCATGGCGCCCCGAGTGCACACGGTCCCGGACATTTTTCCCAAAATTTTAGGAGCACGATCCAATCATAAAATAAAGCTTAACCCCAAGAAATTGGCGGGATATTCAATCTCTAGGTCAGCCAAAAGTTGGAATTAAGACCTAGGGTTTCATACATAAGAGCTCTCTTTCTTCATTAGAAAGGATCCGATTTTTGTTTTCAGAAACCTCATATGCAGTGAAAGAGCAGATCTTTGAAGACTTCAACCACTCTCAACATTCATCAAATCCATTCATTCACTTAGGGCTTTGAAGACATTGAAGAGCAATAAGGGATCACCAACTGAAGATTGGCTTGTACTCCTCCCTTGGGGTTGGGTATGATTTCATGTTGTTTTCATGTCTTTGCATAAGCCTCATTATGTCACTTACATTCATGCTTTAGATCACTTGGCATCTTGATTTGGAGCATTTACATTGTCATTTACAAGCAATTAGGGTTTACTTTCTAGGTTGCTCTAGTTTGCTTACTTGCATTTTAGATCTTGCACACACACAAGGTCTGCACACACATTACTTTTACAATACAACTTGGCTATTCGTGGAGGTGGAAATCACCGAAGCGGGGGTTTGACTAAGGCAAACCCTATATAGCCGCCCAAACACCTTTTTCAGATATAAGTGCAGATTTCGAGATTAGAACGACGCCGCAAGTTGCAGATCCGAAAGAAGCAGACAGAGACGGAACCACACACCAAGTTTCGGAGCAAAAGACCAGGACAGGGGCGTGGGGCACCCTGGTCCTGCCAGGACAGGGGCGCTAGGTGCCCTAGTCCCTGGGACAGGGGCGCTGGGCGCCCTGGTCCTCTTGACAGACAGCAATTTTTAGCAGTTCGGACAGTTTTCCAGGTTGCAAAGTGGCAGTTTCAGGTGCAGTTTCAGGTGTAGAATCAGGACAGTGGCGCCCGTGCCCCCGTCCCGAATAGTTTCACTCAGATTTTGGCTCCAGGTACGCATCTGCATTCTTGTCTTGTCCTTGTGTTTGCAGCTTTCCATTGTTTAAGTTCAATTCTGCAATCTTGTTATTAGTTCATACTTGCATTTTGGGGTTAGGAATTGAACTCGCATAATCTTACCTTTCAATTACAACAAAGGAATAGAAACCCTAATAGGTAGCCCGTGGCTCTCTCTTTCACCAAAAAGAAGTAGCCAATTGTGCGATACCTCTAGGCTCTTTCGTATTCCGTAATGTGTGACAAAAGGTAGGATTAGGACATGTTAGCCTAGTCTCGCTTTTTCCCCCACACATTTTGGTGAACCCAACATGAATCTTATTATTGCTTTCTCTTGCATTACATTTGTTAGATCTAAATCTAGATTTAGCGTGTTTCATTTAAGTTTCATTTTCATTAAAAAAAAAAAGAGAAAAAAAAAAGAAGGAAAAGAAAGAGTGTGTTTTGTTTCTTTGCATTGTGTGTTTAAGTTTTATGCAATTTTTATTTCAAAATGTCAGATTTTTATTTGCAAGATGTTCATATTCATGATGATTATGAGTTAGATGAAGCTTTAGATGAGTTTTTGAAACCTAAAGATACCAAACCTTCATTTTACCAAAAACTCATAAACATTGTTACTATGCCATTTCGTTGTGATGAGAAAGATAAGTCGAATGATTCCTCTCAAGGGTACATTCCTATCAACTCTTCCACTAAATCTAGTAACATGGTTGTTTTCAATGATCCCCTCTATGAAGAGATATCTCCTTTTGAATCAAAAGATAAACCTTTTAATAGATATGGTCATGCTTTGTTGGATGGTGCCCTTGATGACTTTATGGCTCCTAAAAAATGCTTCCTTCATGAGGATCCTTTTGTGCAAGAAGATGACATTATCCCTACATTTCCTAGTGATGGCATTTCCTTTTCCAACAAAATTCCCACTAGAGATGATGAATTAATGATAAATGCTTACCCTTCTCCTAAAGTTTGTCTTACCCATAAGCATCCCTTAGAGAAAGAAGATGAAATAAAAAGCAATTTCCTTAATTCTCTCTCCCCTAAAGATCATATTGAACATATTTTGAGGAAAGAGGATGAGTTTAACACATCTATTGATGCTCTCCCTCCTAAGGATGAGGAATTAATAAACAATGTTATCTCCTCTCCCAAAATTGACAATGCTTCAAACATTCCTTTCAACAACTTCACTATTTGGGATGAACCATTAGAAGAAGGTGTAGATTATTCTCTACCCTGTGAGAGAACCCTAGCCAAAGGGGATGAAATCAAGATTAAAAACTCCCTTGATATTTTCTCACCTTCCTTGAATCTCAATTATTCTCCCTCTAAAAATAAAGCATCTCCCTCTCCTCAACTTGGTTCTACTCATAAGGAAACCCTAGCTCAAAGCAAGATGGTTAACATCTCTTTCAAAGATCTCCCTCTCAAAAGTGAGAGTAATGTTGATCCTTCTCCTAGAGAGTTTATTCCCCATGTAGATCCTTTGATGATAGAGGATGATATGACCTTTCCTAGTATTACTTTTCCTACTAGAACATCAATGCCTACCCCTTGTCTCTCTCCTAAAATTGATTTAATCTGTGATAAGATTTTAGTGCAAGAGAAGACTATCAATAATTTTTCCAACACTTTTCTTCATTCCTCTAAACCATCCTCAATCAATTTGATACATGTGAATGAAAAACCTAACAAACCTCTCTTCACTGTCCAAGGTGCTTGTCCTTCTCAAAATTCTCAACCTTTAAATAAGCCTATCTTAGTGGTTCAAGGCGGTTATGCTAATGATTCTTTTTGCACTCCTAAGAAACCTATTATTACTGTGCAAGGAGGTTATTCTACTAAGAGCCCTTATGAGTATGCTAAGCAACTGACTAGAGAGAGTTATCATGCTGTTGCCCATACTTATAATACTAGAAATAATAGGCAGCCTAATCTTCCTCCTGTTACTCCAGTGTCTCTTCCTAATCCTCAACCAATTCTTCTGCAAGCTCCACGTATTTCACAAGTTCTTGGTAAGGAATATGATCTCATAGAACAACTTAAAGCTACCCCTGCTAAGATATCCCTTTGGGATTTGATCCAAACTTCTTCCGCTCATCATGGAATGTTACAAGATGCCTTGAAAGATTTGAATGTTCCTCCACCTAATACATCTAGTAATATAGTGTCTCTGGTTAACTCTGTGATGAATCCTAAAGCTCAAATTGTGTTTACTCAAGATGAGTTGCCTACTAGTGAAATTCAACATCAATATGATCGCTTGATGATTGTGGTTATCATAAATGACACTTCTATAAGACGAACACTGGTAGATAATGGTTCTGGCCTTAATGTGTGTAGCATTAATCTATTGCATAAGATGAATGT
Organism: Cryptomeria japonica; assembly: GCF_030272615.1. Lineage (NCBI taxonomy): Eukaryota > Viridiplantae > Streptophyta > Pinopsida > Cupressales > Cupressaceae > Cryptomeria > Cryptomeria japonica. Next base: position 416,675,408 of record NC_081410.1, read on the forward strand.
GGATACATCCCTTATTGAGCCTGACCCTCGTCCCATTCGAGGCTTTGATAATGTGGCTAAGTCTTCATTAGGTATTATCACCTTACCCATCACAGTGGGACCTGTTACTTTGCCTACTCCTATCCATGTTATGTCGGGAAATCTAACATACAACTTGTTATTAGGGAGACCTTGGATTCACAGTATGCAAGCTGTCCCCTCTACATTGCATAGACAAGTTAAATTTATTTATAATAACAAGACATATACCTTGATAGGTGATACTAATTTTCAAGCTTGTTTGCAAACATCTACTTCCAAAGGGAGTTCTTCTAAACCTCCCTCTTCTAGTGATGACTCTTTAAACAAGATACCTTGGACAAATCATCATCCTCTGATAATCAAAATTCTTTGGACGAGTCTGAAGTTCCTGAAGAAGATTCTTCTCAACTTGAATCTACACATGAAAAGGCTTTTGATCCTGAGAAAGTTCTCACAGAAGACGATTGGGGATCTCTTGATTTCAATCCCACCTTCGTAGGTGAGTATAGGGTTCCTCCTAGAGAGCTTAAAGTTAAAAAGAAGGAAGAAACTAGAAATCAATTAGTCTTACCTGAACCTATGAGCAATAATTTTGTGGCCGCTTCTCAAACTTCTTCTCCTCACACCTCTAATTCTGAAGAGTTTGATTCTTTGTCTTATGAAAAACCACCTTTTCTTTCTGAAATGGCTAATCATTATGGTCGTGGTTTTTATATTTTGGCTAAGAGTGGCTATAGTGGAAATGGTTGTGGTGCAAATGAACAAGGAATTAAAGTTCCTTTAGAACATAACATGCATGAATATTCATGTGGACTTGGATATAATATTTCTAAGCCCACCAAAGCATCTAAAAGACCATCTCTCAATGTGAATGCTATATTTAGTAGTGATGATGATCTCACTTCAACTAAATCATCTTCTACTTCTATCAACTCTCATTCCCCTCATAAGGAAATCTTGGCGATGAACAAATCTCTTTATGACTCCCCTCAAATTTCTAAATCCACTTATGAATATTTATCTCCTATTCATCATAAAGTCCTTTCCTCCAGGGATAAGGCTCTAATAAATTACACTCATTCTTCTTCTAAGATTTCTTGTGACTTTCCTTCTTCAATTTTTATCATTTTATACATGTTTTTGATCTCACTTATAGTTGAGCATTTAGCATATCTATCATGTCTTTAAATAACATTAATGGCTATTATGTTGCTCATCATTATGTGACATTGGTAGCTCATTTATTGGGGGCTCATTGTCATTCATGATGGTACAAATTCAAGTGCAATCATATTTTTGAAGCAACATAATAGCCTAATTTTTCTATGTTATCTCTTGTTCCTATGGGGTAATAATGTGGAAATATTGATCATCTTTTCTTTAGAATCCTCTTTTCCTAGATATGGGAGAAGATGTGTATTCTCTTGCTTACCTTACCCACTTCTTGTGAGGAGCATTTTACATACACTAATGTCTTGCTTGCATGAACTCATGTGAGTATGTAGTACATTTTGCTTGTGTCTAAATCTCTCCCTAGAAGATTGTGTAAGTCCTTCTCATTGTCCTTATCCTTGGGAGGCAATGATCTTTCCTTATTTTGATCTAAGGATCCACTTTTTCCTATTTCGTGGATGGTGTGAAATTTATTACTTGATGATTTTCCTTGTATGCATTTGTTGTTGTTTGTTCAAGGATTCTCTCTTACAAGAGGTGTAAGTCCTTGACTACAACCTCTTTTGCACTTGGTAAAATACATCCATAATGAATTCACTCTCCCAATTGGGTTAAAAAGAGCATCATCCTTCATTAAGAATCACTTTCACCTCGCAAAAGAAGGAAGTATTGCATTCTTATTCTCTTCTTTGTCTTATTCTAGAAGATGTTATATTTGTCTAAGACAATTCCTCTTGGGGATAGGTGTCTTTTGTACAAAGATTTCTTCTCCTCTAAGGATCTCCTTTACACATACTACAGGATATCCCTTTTCAACTATCTTATCCTTGCTTAAAGAGTACAAAACTCTCTTTCTTGGATCTATGACATTGTTGCATTTTTGGGGTATCTTCTTTTGTGATGAAGGTAGGTATCCTTGTTCTACTTTGCTTATGACATAAACATTACACTTTTTGAGCAATGGGTCATTCTCGGAACCAGAGCACAGACTCTTAGAGCGAGATGTCTCCATTTTCCTTTTATGCAAGGTGATTATTCTCGGAACCAGAGCACAGGCTCTTAGAGCGAGATGTCACGCTTTTGTACTATACATATACAGGTTATAGCATACTCGGGCATAGACTCCTATGAGGTGCTTCTAACCTCACTTACACACACATGCACGAGGTTGAGTGGAACTAGTGGCATAAGGCTAGACTTTCTCACTCTCCTCCCTTACATGGATCACCTAGACAGACTCTAGGGGCTAGTTTTCCATGTCCTTTCCCATGGATCACCTAGACAAGATCTAGGGGCGAGAAGTCCATGTTTTCTCTCTCACTATTCTTCTCATGGATCACCAATGTGTGTATTCATGCTTTTGTCCTTTCTTTTCTTCTCTTTGCATTTTGTTTCCATTTACATCCTTCATCTTGTGTTAGAGAACTCTCAAAGCCTCACACTCTTTGTTGTGTTGGAATTGAGATTTAGTCCTCTTTCTTACCAAATGATTCTCCATTAGTTTTGATCTCATATCAAATCTTCTTGCGAGCATTTGTCATCAATATTCTTTAACAATTCGAAGTGGTAAGCATGATACCCTGTTTCAACTCACTAAAATTAGCAAGCCGAAACAGGGGGGGGCATATAGCTACCCTCGAATTTTCATCACCTTCCTTAGTAAGCATTATGTGTTTTTGTGATCTAACGTGTGTTTTGTAGGGTGCGGTTCCTAACTGTGTACTGCAGATACCACTGGGGGCTTCGTTCGACAGACTTATGGATATATCCTTTTTCAAATAATGTTTACTTTCCTGTACTTTAGCTTGCATATGCACGTAGTACTCATATGACTGCTAAAGTGGGGGCTAAATGTAGTGTCATAAATTGTACGCACTTGCTAGGGTGGTATAATTTCACACCTAGTTTAGCACCCGCCTTGGCGCATTTTTCATTTTGCATTGCATTTCCCCTTTAGCACTTAATTAATTAAATTAATTAGGTCTAAGGTTCTATTTTATCATCTCCCATATCATAAAGTTGGGCCCTTTCATTAAAGTGTGCTCCTTTCATTTTATTCCTCCAATACATCATTTAATCAAAAACCCTAAGTAGGTCCTATTTTGAACTTGGGGGCTTGATTTCGGGGGTCAAAACATCTTGAAATCACCTGTAACTTCGGGATTCTCTCTAAAATCATCATATCCGACGGCCCTGAAAATTTGGTGAAAAGTTGTCGGGACCATGGCACCCGGAGTGCACACGGTCCGGGACATTTTTCCCGAAATTTTAGGAGCACGATCCAATCATAAAATAAAGCTTAACCCCAAGAAACTGGCGGGATATTCAATCTCTAGATCGGCCAAAAGTTGGAATTAAGACCTAGGGTTTCATACATAAGAGCTCTCTTTCTTCATTAGAAAGGATCCG